>NW_013573491.1:0-9011 GCF_000499745.2 Eimeria mitis
TTCTTAGCTTAGTCGGTAGAGCATCCGCTTAGTAAGCGGAAGGTCGCCGGTTCGATTCCGGCAGAAGGCTCTATTACTATTCTTGAGTGTTTTTGTTTGATTTTAGCGCTAGTGTGCGCTGTCGGGGGGAGTCTGCAATTACCGATCACGCTGCGTGCGGCCTGCTTCGCTCGACCTGGTTCATGCAGCACATGCTCAAATACACGGATGTAACGGACTTGTTCTAAGGAACACCTTTTTGTTCTGTATGACCGGTACATGATCGGAGCACAGACAAACGCAACGCGTAATTCACAGCTTGCCTTGCACAGGGGGGTAGTATCGTTGTAGATTAATATTGAACCGATGTATTGGGTAAGCCTTATGCGTCCATACACTATTGAAGTAAATTAATAAACTGATCAAACCGTAGAGGCTCAAACTATTCGAGTCTGCGCTAAGCGGCGCAAGCTGTTCTTTCAAGGCGTTGGCCTTATTTCGAGGGCCGGCACGATCTGCAAAGAAACCAAAAAGGCCCTAAAGTAGGAGCTCCCTACAAGCCTATGACCTCTCCAACTTGTCGCCAGGCATCCTGGGAGCGGCAGCCCTGAGTCGGTATCTCTGAACCTCTCTTCATGCGTTGTCTCCTCACGGTGTGCTTTAGCCAATGGTCCAGACCGGCATCTATTTGAGTACTAAGCCCCTATTTTATATTCCCAAGTTAGACATTCTAGCAAATGCTTCCTTAAATGCAAATTAACTGCTAAAATACCCCTGATACTCAGGATATCATCCTCCAGTGAACGTGGAGGTCCGCTGCTGAACCGCAGGGTCACAACACCACAGCTGCATTGCTAGACCCCTGGAACACAACAAGTGGGGGCCTTGGCTGGAACTTTCTTCCTTCTCTGTTGTTCCACGCATTTATTCCCTCTATATTTCTCCTTATTTTGGGCACAAGGAGGCCGTTGCCGCGCAGACAATATGAGTGTCATCCGGTGGTCGGCAGCGGTGACCCCGAGGTCGCCTCCGAGAGTCACAAACCAGTTTGAACGACAGTAGGCACTTCAGCATGAATTACAAAGGGAGATACCGTTCACCGGTGGGTGCGATACCAAAGGCCTTCCGCAGCAAATGCCCAGCCAGCGCTCAAACTAAAGCAGAGCCAGTCAGGCGACAAAACGGCGCGAAATTAACGGGCTGTTACCGACATACCTTGTCAGGTATGTCGGTAACAGAAAAGGTAAACATGTAAACTGACTCGACAACATTTTCAGTGTCAAGTATCTGCCTGCTGGAATCGAGCCTAGGACCTTCTGTCTACCGAGCAGATACGCTACCTACTGAGCTACTGGTGGCAGAGTCACGGCAAACATCGGGTGTCCCCAGAGAAGAGCGACGCTTTGTCGGCAAAAAAGTAAAATGAACAACAGTGATCATGCAAGGACACCCCCTCAAGAGCCGGAGAAGGCGGCTGTCTCACTATAAACTGTAAACTGTTCAATTTGTTCTTTTCGAGCTGGGCTCGACAGCGGCCACGCGTAAACTCAAGAGGCCCATCTCTCGCCTTCTTAGCTTAGTAGGTAGAGCATCCGCTTTGTAAGCGGAAGGTCGCCGGTTCGATCCCGGTAGGGGGCTATTTTTGTTTGTTCACCTATTGCCTTTGTGCTCACACCAAGTGAATGCAAGAACCCCGTCGTTATTTGCATCGATAGCGGTTAATTGGCGGACACTTGCTGTGCTGGAGCTCCAATAAACTGAACTGTCCAATAAGCCACACGCTCAACGACATGAGCGAACTAACCGGCCAGCTGGCCCGCATACTTCTACATTAAGTGGCTAGCTCCACGGCTACCTGGCTTGCCACCCAGCACTATTCGTACTATCTGGCTAACTACCCAGCCGCGCTCTTACTCCCCCGACGGGGTATGGGCGTGCTACGTCATGAGGTTCGTGTCTTCATGGAATTGAACAGCAAAAGTTTTTAACTAGCAGATGTCTGAAAGTCGCCAGCACTTGGCGACTATCAGGAGGTAAGTAGGAGGCGTGTCTTCACGCCATTTACAAATAACTGCCCGCATCGAAGGACACGTGCAGCTCCTCTCTGGCATTCCACTGCAAAAGCCTTTCCCTTCCGCCTTCACTCAGCTAGCTGCAGACAGGAGCTTCAACAGGTTTCATCTTCCTGTCTATATTCGAGACGCGGTCGCGCCAGGTGGTCTGTGACGCGGCTTAGGGTCTAACGCTAATGTTTTACAGAGAGCGGGCTGTAGGCGCCCGGCCCTGACAACCAGCGTGCAAAAGTTGATGGGCTCTCCCAATGAGAGGCGCTGCGTACGGCAAATGAAGAGGGGGAGAAGAGGAAAGAGCAAACTAGAGCGAGGGAGGAACTGAAACGTTATGACGTCAAGCGTAGCCCTGAGGGTTGCTAGACTGCCACTTCCATGCGGACCGGCAGGCCTCCCTGCAGAAGGCACCAACAGCACAGCAGCAAACGCTTCATATGCGAATTGAAAACGCCTGCAAAACAGCAGTAAGCCGCTGCACAGGACAAATGCCATCTCCCGCAACCTAACACCCTGGCTACATTTCAGCAATATGGTGAGCGGTCAAGCCAATAGAGGGAGTGTTTAAAGATAGAAGGGATGCGGACTCGATAGTGCGCGTTGCCTTCCAATTGAAGTCCTTTTCCGCCAAAGTCGGATCCGCCACAACGCACGCCAAGTCGCCTGGCCGTCTGAATGCAGCCAACCGAAAACAAACAACAGCGGAGCACCCACAGCCCGTCAAGGACAAATCAAGCGCGTACACATCTGCCTTCTTGGCGTGCTGCAGCTGAACTGCTAGTCAGCACAGGGAGGTGGAAGGGCGATGTCAACTGCTGCTCTCTACTCCAGAAATCTCGCTGCTAACGACGCACCGGCCAACCACTTCGTGGGGAATAGATTTGCCAGACGCCTCCTCAAAGACTTTCTTCAACTCCAAGACAGAATACCCACGGCCTGCCATTAACAACCNTTGCCAGACGCCTCCTCAAAGACTTTCTTCAACTCCAAGACAGAATACCCACGGCCTGCCATTAACAACCGCCAGCGGCAAATAGCACAAAATGCGATTCAACGTGAAAACATATATATACATATATGAGCATGCGCTTATGTGCAGAGACGCGTTTAGAGTATTGCTTGTGTATCCGCGCAGAAAACAAGGCTCACGCTCAAGGCACTGGTTTTGCAAGACGTACCGGTTCCCAAGTTGTGTATCAGCAGGGTTCCTCCTGGAGCCTGTAGCAGCTTCTTGAGCGCAGCGAGGTGGCCAGAGGCCAAATCATCAACATGCAAATAGTCGCGAACGCCTGGAAGTACACGACATGCATTTCAAGTGTTCAGGTTTGAATGAGCATCTGCCGCCAGTTGCCGCTAAGTCTGTAGTAAGTAACCACTCCCTACATGCTTATAACAACAGCACTGCGGCACTTCAGCGCATCCATCTTCACAGCTAGCCTTCAGAGCAAAAGCACTAGAGCATGCAAATGTATGTTAATCAGCTAGGTCCCAAAGCGAGCGGGGGTTTGCGTCGTCTAAGTACCCGTTCCGTCTGGCGTTTCCCAGTCGTTTCCGTAGACCTGCAGGCACTTCCTTCTGCCCACAGCGACGTGCTGAATTACGGGCAGCAGGTTATTGGGCTGATCGGGGGACTCGCCAATAAGNTTCTGCCCACAGCGACGTGCTGAATTACGGGCAGCAGGTTATTGGGCTGATCGGGGGACTCGCCAATAAGGCCGCTGGGGTGCGCTCCCACGGGGTTGAAGTACCGGAGGATAGAGATCTTCCAGCTGTTGTCAGCGGTGTATACGTCCTGCTCAGAAGCAAAAGACAAGCAGTCATGGCCGAGCACTTGTGGTACCTCTGCTGTTCTACGTATACCGTTGCCAAGGGCATCAGAGTTTCAGGCTGCACTTTAAAGAAGTATATGAGGGGTATAGCGGTATTGGTGAAGGGTCCGCTTGCCTTGAGGATCTGCTCAATCATCACTTTAGTGTGACCGTATGGGTTGGAGGGCCCCAGAGGGTCGGTTTCGTTTATCTTGGATTCCGGCTTAGGGGCGTATACAGTGGCAGAGGAAGAGAAGACGAAACACTTGACGCCGCTGGCTGCCATTGCCTGCACTTCGACACACAGGAGTGGCGAATGTATATTCGTAAGAGCTCCTAAACTGTGCCACAGGAGGAGAGAGGAAAACGCTCCAAACAGTTTTCTGTTTCGTGTTTGTCGCGTCTAGTGACTAAGAGAAACATAAAAGCGTGTAGTTAGACAAGGACGGAAACGAGGACTTGCCTCCAAAAGATTGCATGTGCCGCCGACATTGTTCTCGTAGTAGCTAAGAGGCTTCTGCACCGATTCACCAACAGCTTTAAGGGCTGCAAAAAGGGGAACAAGCACAGCAAAACGAGACTTGAAAAGCAGAACCCAAATTCCAGGCGGAGAATACATAACGACGGGGGGAGCACCAACCGGTTCTAACTGCACTGACCAGCGTAATGAATCACCGCATCTACGCGTTCCTCCTTGAACAGCTGCATAGTTTGTTGCTTGTCTTTCAAGTCCAACTGAAGCGGAAAGGGACAGAAAACCACGCAAGCAAAGGAAAAGCAACTTGAAAACAAGCCCTCAAGTCAAAGAAAAAGAAATTCAATCAAAGTTGAATGAGCGGCGCCATTCAATATTTTTGCTTGCCTTGACAACGCGCAGCTGTTCATCTGTGGCGTTGGTGATTTTTCGAATTCGATCTTCGACGAGAGGAGAAGCGTTGGAGAGGTTGTCCGCTACGAGCACATCATAGCCCGCCTCGATGAGCTGCACCACTGTGTGGCTGCCGATATACCCAAGACCTCCAGTGCTGCAAACGAGGCAAAGGAAAGATTCACTGAAGGATTAAATGGTTGTGAAACTGACGCAGGCATGAAAAGTGGACGCTAGATGATGCCGCGTTTGTTTTGTAAAAAACAAGCGGGGAAGCTGCGACTAGACAGACATAACTTGCAACCGAAGAGAGAACGATGGTTCCTATAATCTAATTATGCAGGGTTGGACAAATGGAGTCATTTCAGCAGAAGACAAGGCAGCATTGTATGTGGCGAATTCTTTTATTCAAGCATTTACCAGAGAACGCGAAGACGAGCAGAAGGCGCCATTGTTCACGCAGGGAAGAAGAGGAAAGCGGCGTCAGAAATTACGAAAAAAAACAAGTGAGGCGTCACTGAGCAGCCTCTCCTGTGTATGCAGACCTCAGCTCGGTAACTGGAACGAGCGGTGTTGTTTCTGCAGCCGACACCTAGCCGAGTGCCGAGACGTTCCTGCAAGCTCTAAAAAAAACCACGAGTCGCTCGAAACATCTCGAAAAATATAAAATTTCACCATTTAAGAGTTCATAGAATCTCCATGATCTGTGCAACAGCTCATTTTCGTACAGTACGATACAGCTTGACGCACACGGGCTCAGCCAGCCCCAACTCTGTTGCTGATGCCAGTGCATTGTTAGCACTTTGTAGTTAGTTTATTAGGCTATTTTGCAATTCCACTTATTTTGCTATTATTATTTTAGAGCTCCTTTGTGAGTTCCGTTGCTACTTGACTGCCGAACAGCGCTGCCACGGCTGCCGACTTTTCTGGGCTGCGTGTAACATGCTCTGTCCGTTGTTGGTATACTTCTACTTGCGCGCAGGTTGCCTACTACGGGGCATATACACGCTTAACAATTGTATACGGGGTTACTGCGTGCAGCAAAGAGGGTTTGGTTGTGCTTCCATATGAGATTGCCGCGCAGTACTTGCTGCAGCAACGTGTGTTAAAACTCATCCCGCGTGACGTCCTTTCGCCCATCTGCACGCCGGTGAGCCGCTGGGCCCATGATGCCTGCAGACTGGGTGAGAGGATGGATGCTTTTTGGAGAGCTCAGTGACAGTCGTTACACTGTGTCTGTAGTTTCACGGTACTTGCGTGCATATCGGCTACTGATCTTAGTGTTAGCGCGTACGTCAAAGGGAGAGCTTGGGTACGGCAGCTTGTGGGGTTGGCTTGCGTAACAAGCGCATGCTGCACCGAGGCGCACGGCAAGTCAGGAGAAATCGACTCCTCTGTGCGCCTGCCCGAGCCCCTTCCGCTGCAGTGTCCTGAACGCCTGGCGGCCGGAGGACTGCTCATTTGTACTTGGGAGGGTAGAACAACAAGGATACCCAAATCCGCTCCATGGTCACATGCTTCCGTGTAAAGCAGTTTTGAGCGGACAAGTGAAGCACTTGGAGTCGTGCTGCGTGGCGGTGAATATGCGGTGGTAGTCATAGCTGACGTAGCGTTTTGACCCTACTGCGGTTAGCCACAGTCCTCGGCAAAGACCGCGGACTCGATATTCTCACAAAAATATTCGTCAAATATTCAGCCGTCCTCCGATTGAACAATGGAAGTTGACGAGGGTCGGGCTTCCAGCGAGGAGGCGATCACTGGCTGTGCCAACCGACTTATCTGCTCCTTGTATAGCTGTTTCCTTCGTTACAACTGTATAGCAGTTGCAGCGCGTACAGTAGTAACTCCCGTTAGAAACCAGGTGGCAATCAATTAACTGAGACCGGATGCTTCTAGCCATCGGACCTCAATGAACTGACAAGCAATTCATGATTAACTTGCAACTACATTTCAGCAGGAACATCCACAGATTCATGCATAGATTTGTATGTAATTTAGTTTCCGCTTCCGTGTGCTTAGTATTGCCTTACGCTCACTGTCGGGATACTTTGGAAGCTGCAAAACGCGTCAGCGAAGCCAAATAACGAAAAGACTGCTAGACCCCTACATCGCTCAACTGCATCGGAAGGCGCAAAACCGACCGCTTGCGCCCGGAGTGTATCAGCGAGAACTCTTGTTTCACCATGATTTTGTTGAGGGACTTGAAGTATACTCGCCTGCCTCGGTGTTTGTCCAAATGCGGTAGTTTACACTTGAATTATGCCTTTTTTAGGGTTTCATCTTGTCGCCGGCCCAGTTCCTTTCTGAGGTGAAGGGGAGCCTGTACCTCGGAACGAAGTCTGGGGAGGGAGCAAATTCACAGAAGTGCATTTCTGGATTCTAGCGCTGAGCTGTTTTCGTGCTAGTTTCTTACTACTGTCTAGTTATTTTATTATTATTTAGTACAGTTGAGAGTTATTTTCTCAGTTGCGTTCAATTTCGCTACTGCTTGAGTGTTAGCTGGGCCGAATCCCTCAAAATGTCAGGAATGTTCACATTCCTGTTTTTTTGTTAACAAGGGATGTTCAGTCTGCTTCTGTCGCCAAGGGGTTTTCCAAAGTTTACCGATAGTCCTTGGCCTTACCCGGGGACTGTCGTGAGGAGTAATAGAGTTATACTATTTGAAATAAGAGTTTCTGCGCAGCAACTAACCGCCTCTCCAGTCTTCAGTCTTCCTGGACCCAATGGCAAAGAGGTTTGGGGCTGCGGGCGAGAGGAAACTTGCTGACTTGATTTGCAGCACTTCCTGCTGCAGCACCTGCCAAGAGACATCCAGCCTGCGAGAATATTTAACTCCTCTCTCGATGGGTGCACTAACATAGGATTCAATCATTACATACTTGCTTGGCTTTAGCTAGCTGACATTGCAGCAACATCGAATGCATTCGAATCCGTTGCTGTGTGGTTCCAAGCACCAGAACAGCCTAATGCAGCCTCATACAGGTTAAGGCGAGGGTAAAGGTTCTAAGATAAAGTTCATCTATGAACACATTATCCACCAACCCCACTCACCGTCCACACAAATTGCCCCCCAACCCAACACCCTTTGCTGTTGTGCACAGACACCACCGAATGAAAGATGCTAGAGGGTATTGCTCAGCAAGATCTTTAGAGATTTCGTCGCCTTCAGGGGTCATTCATGCAAAAAGCAGTTCATAGCGCGTTGGTTCAGAATAACTCATTGGTCGGCTGCAAGGGTTTAGGGTTTAGGGTTTAAGGTTTAGTTGGGCCAAGTCAAAAGCATCTTTTAATGATATGCACAAAGTTAAGTGTAAAATGAACTAAAATTGAGGACATTTGGTTAGAGAACAACGGCAGAGTTACACCACAGCGATGTGGCTGCAGTGCTTAACCATCTCAGCATAGAGAGCCTGCTATATCTCTAACCAAATCCTTGAATGAATGCAGTGTGGCACTTACTGCGAGGGTTTAAGGTGTAGGGTTTAGTGTTTACTGTTTAGGGTTTCGGGCTTCGGCGTTAGAACAGACATCTCGCTTTACGGGGGCCCCCGGGGGGCCCCTACGGATGGTAGTGACTGCCTTTTGATCGGCAGCCTTTTTCTTTGTTTTTGCTATTTATTTTTAGTGTTAATTCAATTTAGTTTAGCTCTCCCGGTATACACAATACTGGGGCCAACGGAATCCTCCGCCATCCACACGGCCCTAAACCCGAGAGCGTAAACACCCAAATGTATGCCGTGAACAGTAGACACTAGGAGCTGCAGACGGCAGTATTTGCCTAGCCGCGCAGAACTGAAGTAGCTGGCAGTTGTAGGCCGAATGTTTGCTGCCGTACGCAGTGTACTGGACACGCAACAGCAGCGACAACAACAGCATTTCCACCAGCAGCAACAGCAGCAGCTGCAACAGCAACTGCAGCAGCTGCAACGGCTAGATCTTCACGGCAGTGTCTACCATTGCCTCACCGAAGACGCAGCAACGAAGTCTCCATACAAACGCCCAGCTGCAGTGCAGCAGCAGCAGCCTCCACCCATCAGCAGCAGAGCATTGTAAGAGGGGCTTCGAGCTTCTGATGGAAGCCAACGATGTTTCCTGAGACTCCCCGCTTCCCTGAAAGCAGCAGCAGCAGCAGCAGCAGCAGCCTCAGCAGCCTCAGCAGCCTCACCAGCAGCAGCAGCAGCAGTGGCAGCAGTAGCGGCATAGGCGGCAGCAGGAGCAGCAGCATCAACAACAGCAATCCCAGCAGTACCCGGAGTAGCATTGAAGGCAGCAGCAGCAGCAGGAGCAGCA
>NW_013573491.1:9115-22486 GCF_000499745.2 Eimeria mitis
GCAGCAGGAGCAGCACGAGCATAAGCAGCAGAAGCTGCAGCAGCTGCGGGACCTAGTACTGCTCCTCAAAGAAGTGAGCCACACCTAGGGTTTAGGGTTTAGGGTTTAGGGTTTCGCTTGCTGAGGTGCTACTGTTTGCTGACGCCGTTTCCATGCTGCTGCCATTCCTGTTCCCGCTTGAAGCGTGCTTTGCCCCTGCTGCTGCTGCTACTGCTGCTGCTGCTGCGGTTGCTGCTGCTGGTGCTGCAGTATTACACGACCCGCGTGGCCTCGCTGGAGCTGCGGGCGACAGCAGAAGCAGAGGCCCGGTTATCGGCAGAGAGAACTGCAGCATTTGCTGCTGATCGCTCCTTCTTTCTGCTGCAGCAGCTGCAGCAGTTCAGCAACAAGCAGAAGCAGCTGCAGCAGCAGCAACAACAGCAGCAGCAAAGCCTGCAGATGCTGATGCAACAGAAACAGCAGCAAGATGATGAAATAAGAAACCTACGTATGGCGCTGCACAAGCAGTCAAATGTGCTGCAGCAGCTAATGGCCCTTATAAAGGAACATGCAGCAGCAGCAGCGGCGGCTGCTGCTTCTGCTTCAACAGCAGCAGAGGAGGAAGGAGCAGAGGAGTCGGCGAAGCCTGCAGCTGCTGCTGCAGTTGCTGCAGCAGCGGCTGCAGCGACGCTGCAGACCGAAGCAGCGAAGCTGCAAGTGACAGAAGGTCATTCAGACGGCGAAACCAGCAGCAGCAGCAGCAGCAGCAGCGAGCAGCCGGCAGCAGCAGCAGAAGCGGCAACGACTCCTGCAGCAGAGGAAGAGAACGAGGTGCTGGCAGTCCGTGAGCGACAGCTCGAGAGACTGGCGAAGGAACTCGATCAGCAGCACCTTCTCTGCATAGCACAGGCACGGCTTCTAGGGCTTAGGGTTTAGGGTTTAGGGTTTAGGGTTTGAGAACTTGGGGTTCAGCATAGATGAAAAAGGGTTTAGGGTCTAGGGTTTAGGGTCTCAGGCTGGCGAAGTGCATATCGGGGACTTGTAGGGAATCGCCCAGGTTGCGCAGAGCTTAGGGTTTAGGGTTTAGGGTTTAGGGTTTAGGGTTTGTTTGCAGGGAGAGGAGATCCAGCGACTGCTGGGCGAGACAGAGTGCGAGCAGCGGCGGCGGCGGGAGGCCGAGAAAGCAGCAGAAAGAGAAAGGAAAAAGAGAGAGGAGCTACAGACACAGCTCAAGGTCATTTGCATATTTGTTGCTGCTGCTGCTGCTGCTGTTGCTGTTACTGTTGCTGTTGCTGCACGTGCAGGCCCTGTTGCTGCTGCTTATGGATTTGCTGCTCCGGTTTCTGCGGGATTCGCTGCTGCTCCTGCTTCTAGATTCCCTGCTGCTGCTGCAGGCTCTGCTGCTGCTGCTGCTGCTGCTGCTGCTGCCTACGGATGGGTGTGATTCTTCTGTGTGTGGTGTTTCTGCTGCAGATGACTGACAAATCGAGCCGCTACAAATCGCAGTTCAGCAGCAGCAGCGTCCCTGTGGCCTTGCGTCTGTCTCACAGCCAGAGCCTTAGCAGCAGCAGCAGCAGCAGCAACAGCGCCAGCAGNATGAGCAAAGAGCTCGAAGAGCTGCTGCAGACTGCAAGGCAGCAGCAGGCAGCGGAAGCCCAAAAGCGGCTGCTGCTGCTGCAGCAGCAGGAGCAGCAGCGGCAACTGCTGCAGCAAATGGCTGGACACTGCAGATACACCTTGCTGCAGCAACCCACGACAACTGAAACTGCTGCAGCAGCAACAGCAGCAAATGCAGCAACTGCCGAGGCCGCAGGCGACACAGAAGCAGCACCAGCAACTGCAGACACAACAGGCCCAAGCGCAGCAGCAGCAGCAGCAAACACAGCAACAGCAGGGGACGACAGGCAACCGGTTGCCGATGCATCAGAAGCTCTCCAGCCGCAGCCCCAACAGGAACAGCAGCAGCCGTCGCTGCTGCAGCAACAGCAGCAGCTGTTGCAGCAACAGCAGCAGCAGCAAAAGCAGCAACAGCGGCAGCAGCTTGTGCAGGCAGATTTGTATTCCCTGTGGTCTGCAGCTCCAGAAGAGCCAGTGGATGTACAGGTAAGGGGCAGCAGCAGCAGCGACAGCAGCAGCAAAAGCAGTAGCAACTGCAGCAACAGCTGCAGCAACAGCTGCAGCAGCGGCAGCAGTAGCTGTTTCTACTGCACAATACTTATCATTCTTGCGGTGTTTGTTTTCAGCTACACCTGGACTCGCTGGAGGATGCAGCAGCAGCACTTCACAACAGCAGCAGCAACAGGAGCAGCAGGAACAGCAGCAATGAGATCGCCTGCACCAACAGCTTCGAGGGGCTTCGTCACAGTCGCAACGAAACGGCAGCAGCAACGGCAGCAGCAACAGCAGCAGCAACAGCAGCAGCAGCAGCAGCGGCAACTGCTGCGGAGACGATCCCCTGAGGGGCTCTGTACTCGAAGAAGTGTCCGCAGGATGCTTACCAGAAGCAGCAGCTGCAGGACAGGCAGGAGCAGCTGCTGCAGCAGCTGCAGCAGCTGCTGCTGCCGTCATGAGTGCGGCTGTGCTACCCGCAGTGACCCGGTGTTAAGCTGTGTTGTGGGCTGCAGCGACACCGGCAGCATCAGCAGTGCATGTTTCTGCTGCTGCTGCCGCTGCTGCTGCCGCTGCTGCTGCTGGTGCTATTGCTGCACCGCCGACATAGCGTTCAAACATGAGCAGCAATGACATCCGCCGCCTGTCTTTGCCGACAGCAGCAGGGACATCAACAGCATCGGCACATGCTCCAGCACTGCAGCACTTGCTGCAGCGCTTGCTGCAACACTTGCTGATGCAACAGCAGCAGCTGCATAAGCAGCAGCAGCTTGCACTATTTCCTAAAGGATTTTGCTTTCTTATCATTTGTATTTGCTCTGTTACTGGCATCGTCCGAAAATTTAGGATTCAGAGTTTAGGGTTTAGGGTTTAGGGTTTAGGGTTTGACACAACCCTAAACCCTAAATGACAAGAGTTTCACACAGCACTTGCGGACGCGCTACACCTGTTGTTGCTGCTGCTGCCGCAGCAGCAACTGCAACAGCAGCAACTGCTTTGCAGGTGATAATGCCATTACTGTGCACGTTGCAGCTGCAGCCATCACTCACTGCTGCTGTTACCGCCGCAGCGGCAGTAGCCGCAGCAGCCACCGCAGCAGCAGCAGCCGCAGGTGCTGCTGCGGCAACAGCAGCAGCAGCAACAGCAGCCACATCTACCTTTCTCACTGCATCCTGATGCGGCTGTTGTTGCAGCATCAACAGCTGTTGCAGCAAAAGCAGTTGCAACGGCGGCAGCAGCCGCCTCAGCAGCCCCATCAGGTGCACCAGCAGCAGCATAGGCTTCAGCATGAGCAGCAGGAGCAGGAGCAGCAGCAGCAACAGTTGCAGCTGCATCCTTACCAGAGGAGTGGTACATCTGTGAAGTCTGTGAATCTGCAGCTGTTGCAGCCTTCTGTGTCATGAGGCGGCACCTTGAATGCACGGATACCTCCGCTTGCTGCATATAAATCGATGGCTTGCTGCAGCTGCTGACACCGCAGCACGTAGCGGCGGGCCTCGCGCTGCATGCGTGTTGTTGCAGGGTGAGGACTGATGTGGGGCTGCAGCAGCAGCAGCCGTGGCTGCTTGCTGCGCTGCAGTGTCTTGACACCCCGAGGGGTCGTAGGCGCTGTAGGCAGACTCATTATATCCACAGCCTCCTCCTCCCTGCTCGTGCTGCTCATTCTGCTGCTGCCGCTGCTACTGCGGCTGCTGCGGCTGCTGCGGCTGCTGCGGCTACTTGGGCTGCTGCGGCTGCTGCGGCTGCTGCTGCGGCTGCTGACACTCACCGAGCCGCTCTTTGGTGAAGTTGGCTTCATACTCGGAGGCGGCTGCGGTGGCTGCGACACGGCACTCGGAGGAGCCTGTCTATACCCTTCCTGCCGCTGCTGCTCCTGCTGTGGCGGCGGCGGCGACGACGGCGGCGGCGGCAGTTGCTCCTGCTGCCTCTTCGGTTGCTGCTGCACTTGTTGTTGCTTGCTAGGCAGCCGTGTTTGGGGTGTAGCTGGCGTTTGGGGTGTCATATCAAGCGAGTCCAGTGACAATGGGCTGTTGTCTCCCTCAAGAGGTTGAAGGGGGCCTGCTGCGGCTGCTGCTGCTGCTTCTGCTGCTGCTGCTTCTCGTTCTTCCTGCTCGTCAATGGCCGAGCTGTCTTCGTCTTCGCTGTGGGGTACCATCAGTATTTCTCTGCTGCGGAGTTCCATAGGAATATCGGTGAGCTGCTTGCTGAAGCTTGAAGCAAATGCTGCTTCTCCTGATGCTGATGCTCCCTGCTGGCGTTCCCGCTGCTCCAGCAGCGGGGGCTCAGCGCGATCCGGCTCGACCCGTCTGGGGTCATAAAGGGGGTACAGCATCACGACATCTTCGTTTGGTTCTTCTTCCTGCTGTTCCAAGTCTGCTGGGGGGAGACGCTTCCTTGCGGGTTGCCGGCGCCCCCGCCTCAACCAGCCAAAGCAGCTCATCCTCAGACAGAAAAGAGAAAGAAAGAGGAAAGCACAGAGGATGGGAGATTTGGGTGTATGTGCAGCTACTGGTCTGTTGATAAGCTAGGGGAGGCGAATCCGCGTGGTGAGGTATCGAGTTGATTCCTGCGACGGGTGCACCCCTTGTTGAAACGTAAATGCCTTTAAAATTTGCTGTATCTCTGTAAAAAGGAGGAGGAAGTAATGATAAGCCTCACCGCGCCGCTGCTATGTCGATTGAACAACTAGCGGCGGCGCGTGGCTGGGGAGGCGAGGGAAGACGGGAACAAATGACCTTCTTTGCGTTCTTTCTACCTTAATGATCCATTTAATGATGTTAATTGCATGCAACAATTAAACAAACAAATGCAAGAAGCAGGCAGGTAGGACTAGGGAGCAGCGATAAGAGGCGGCGTCGCCTAGGGGCTCCTGGGGCCCCCAGACTGCCTGTCACCTTCTCGTGTTCCTCCCCTCCTTTTTTCTCTATATGTTAACTACTTGAATTAAAATGAATTAAAATTGTGTTTTGAAGAGAAAACCCCGAAGGTGTGCCCGATAATTTGGAGCTAAGGTGCAGGGTGTTGCTGCTGTCACCTTGCACTGGTTGTTCAGAGTCTAGGGTTTAGGGTTTTGTATGTTCGCTGCTTCCTTCGGTTGACCTTTTATTAAAATATGGCGAAAAAGAGGAAGTATAAAGTTAATTAATTTCACAATGCAGCACACATTGGCATCCCGAAGAAAATTTCGGAACCCTAGCAGGCCCATCTAAGTTTCACGCACACCGTACGCGTTCGTCTGTGCCACTTGCTGCACTATGGTGAGGAACAATATCAGTACTTTTACTTCCTCATGATATTCCTTTATTTGCCATTATAAAATGCTGTTATGCGATGTAATAATGAAGGATAAGCGAAATAAAACGCCGCAGGTATGCGGACCAGTGGACCAATGCGTGGTGCATATGCACTCCAAACAAGTTCAAGTTGCATTTTCCTCGCTTCCTTCTTTTCACTTGCGATATTATCACCTGCAATTCCGTCAACCCTCAGGACGACACCAGGGGCAGGTCCTACCCATGCATCCAGTTAAATATATTCAATGTAAACACTCAGTTACATATGCTTTATGTATATACGCATATAGAAATGCAAGAACATTTACGTATCTGCATTCATAAAGATACTGTTATCGTACAGCCACACCACACACACGCATATATATATATATATATATATATATATATATATATATATATATATATATATATATATATATATATGGGCTGCAATAGCAGTGTATATTACTACTCCAATAGAGGACAATCGACTGCTCCCTGCAGCAGCAGGCAACCTGCAGCTTCACCAAGGCCAATAGTTGATGTTTATGAATGCCACTCCACCGGTGCGGCCGTCACCGTTTCTGGTACCTGGGCCCATCGGTGCTGCAGCTGTTGCTGATGCTGTTGCTGATGTTCCTGCTGCTGCTAGTGCTGCTTGCTTTCGTCTTGTTGCCACTTAAGGGTCAGCCAGCTAATGAAGAGTCTTAAAGCGCAAAGAGTTTCCGAGCGACAAACTCGACTGCATCACAGCAAAGTCTTCCTCCGCAACGACAGAAGTTGTGCATTCTGTGACTAAAATAAAGCCGACAAGGGGTTATGGAGAAGGTCCTTGTTGTAGGGGTACGTCTGTTGCTGCAGCTTCCCTATTGATCGGGCGGTTGCAGTTTTTCTGCTGCTGTGGGCTGCTGGAATTTCTTATGATACTTCGCGAGAACGCCGTACACGTCGTACAACTGCTGCTGCTGTGGAAGATCCCTGTTTTGCATTTGTTTGAGCAATTCCCCGATTTGGTTTGTAGTCGATGGGCACGCTGCAAAGGGCAGCAAAGAACCGGGGGGCGGCGCTGAGGCGGTGAAGAAGACGCGGTGATGCTGCTGCTGATGGTAGTAGCACCAAGTGATTCTGTTTTCGCGCTCTCTGCGTTTGTCTCTCCGGTTCAACAAAGAATTGCCGAAGACGGGAAGAAAGTAACGAATGTCAATCCGCGTCATTGATGCTCGGTTGCTTTCCTTCAAACTAGTTCACTGACATGCGAGGATGCTAGCGTCGATACCTGTCTGATGCGAAAGGGCGACGAGAAGAGGACAAATAGAGATACAGATTAATTTAATACAGTCAACAAAAGATTGAAATACAAATGCAAGAACCCCCTGATTCGTAGTTAAGGTGTTCGGGGCTGCCGCCATTTCAGTTCAAACAGGCCCGGCCTGCGGACAGCAGGATTTCTGCCGCTTCTCATCCGGAAGCGAAGATTTATTTTTGAATATTTTCACATCAGAAATATTAAAAAGAGAATTTGAATATCGTTTGTTTCCGTTTCTGTTTTTTTGGTAGCGGTTTCCTCACGTTTGCGGCCTCGATACACCCTCGTGCTGTTTAGGCACGACCATTGGGCAGAGGAAAGCCCGACAAGGGAAAGCAGTGGAATCCGGCGTTTTAATGACGATTGGTTCATGAAACTCCTCATAATAAGTTGTTTCCTTGAAAGAAGTCAATGAAAATTTCCCTCTTGGTCTTTTTTTCGAGCTCTTCGTGCTCGTGTTTCGCATTTCGGTTCCAGTCGGCAGCACTCCTCACCCCAACCTCTCCCCCGTCGCCTCCTGCCTCCAACATAAACGAACTCTTGAATTTCGATGAAAAAAGGCAAAAGGACTGCAATGAGTTGAAAAGGAAGCTTCAGGTCGAGCAAATGAGCATCAAAAAACTCACAAAGGAGGAGAAAGAGTCGCAGTGCCGGCGGGAAATCGACCCAGAGGCGGAGAAGGTGAACAAAATTCGGGCACTAAACCCACACCTTTACACCATAAATCCTATATCTTTCAGATCCCCTTCATTCAAAGACCTCTGATGAAGCCCAACATGTTGAAGGCGTGTCTGCAGATGAAAGACGGTCATTTACTGTCGCAGCTGGTACCTCTAAACCGTAAATTCCAAACCCTAAACCCCTTCTTCAGAAGAAGAGCAGGAGATGGCGGAGAAGGAGAAGCGCATTGTCGAGTTAACTTCCGAATGCAAGGGCGAGGTGCCTCTGAACCTAAGCGCTAAACCCTAAACCCCCGAACCCATTGCTCACACGCCTCAATAATAATGGGTGTTGCTTTCAGTTGGAAAGTTTGAGAGAAGCCGACGAGGCTATGGTGGAGAAGAAAAGGGTGCAGGAAGTGCCTTTAAGGGGCTACGACATCTCTGTGCTGCAACAAGAGCTCCAAGAACAGATGCAAACGCAAGACCAGCAGCAGCAGCAACAGCAAGTCGTTGAGATGTTCGTTGAGCAACGGTTCTGTCCCCATGACTTTTCTGTGTTGTGTCCCTTTGCCTGGACCCCTACCGGCGACGGTTCCTCCTGCGCAGCGCCCGAAGCTTACATCGGTGAAAGCTAGTGTTTAGTGTTTAGGGTTTAGGGTTTAGGGTTTATTGCGTTTGGACACCGCAGGGAGTTGTCAAAGGCGAATGAACTTCGCCGTCAGCCAGTCAGAGAAGGAAGAGCTGGAAGATAAATGCCTCATTTCTTGGCCATGGTACCTCTAAACCCTAAACCCTAAACCCTAGGCCCTGAATGCGTTTCTATGTCGTCGTTGTGCAGCATGAAGAAGTGCAAGAGGGACTTCAACGTCCTTTGCCCTGAGAACTGGACAGAGTAAGGGTTTAGGCTTTACGGTTTAGGGTTTACTGGCTGACCTCTTTTCCCTTCAGGGAAGAAGACGGCATTTGCCAAGCACCTTTCTCCTATTCCGGTGAGCAGAGCATCTAGGGTTTAGGGGTTTGGGGTTTAGGGTTTTGTTTTGGGGTTTAGGCTATAGGGTTGCTGGGGCTGGGGTTAACGCTTCCATTTCCCTTCACTTGCCAAGCCTGAGCAGTTTAATCCCTAAACTCTAAACCCTAAACCCTAAACCCTAAACATTCAATTCGTCAACCCTCAGGCCAATGCGAGCGCAAGACGAACTTCTCGGTTATGTCGTCGTATGTCTCCAAACCCTAAACCCTAAACCCTAAACCCTAAACCCTAAACTCTGAACTTCGAATTGCAGTTCCGAAAAGATGAGATGGTCCAACGCCTGCACAGCGGTTTGTACGTCCCCTCTTCTGAAACGCAAACCCTAAACCCTAAACCCTAAACCCTAAACCCTAAACCCGAATTTATGTTTTAAGGGCCTTGCGAGGCGCCCTGCACTCGAGACTATTCGGCTTCTTGCCCTGAAGGCTGGACCCTTGCTGGTATTTCGAAACCCTAAACGCTAAACCCTAAACCCTAGACTGTAATGTTGGAATCTCAGGAGAGGACTGCGAGGCCCCGGAAGAGTACAGCGGGCCCTGCAGCAGACATGAACCAGCAGCAGCAAACGCAGAGATAAAAATGCTGCTAGAAAAAAAATGTTTGGTGCTGTTCCCCTGTCTTACTCTGTGCCCTGATGGGCCCTCTTCGCCCTGTCCTCTCAACTGGACGCTAAGCCAAGGATCCTGCACCCCACCAGTAAACCCTAAACCCTAAACCCTAAACCCTAAACACTATGGAGAGTTATTGCCGGTCCTTCTCTCTTGTTTCTTTGCCTCGGTTTTACTGTCCTTCCTTCTTTTCTTTGTTTTTGTTAACTCATTAATTTTTTCTGTTTCCCTCTCTCCAGGCAAACTACTTAGGCCCATGCGACAAAGGTCTGCCACCGCTCGACTTGCAGCAGCAGCAGCAGCAGCAGCAGCAACAACAACAGCAGCAACAGCAGCAGAAAATGAAAGAGATCGCCGTGGCCTGTGGAGTTTCTTTTGCTTGTGCGCCCCCCAACTGTCAACGCGACTTCGCACCAAATTGTCCGCTGGGCTGGCAGCAGCACGGCAGTGCATGCAGCGCACCCGTAAGCAGCAAACCCTAAACCCTAAACCCTAAACCCTAGACTTTACACAAACTTTGTAGCCAATATACACGGGGCCTTGCCGTCACCTGGAAACCTTTGGGGTGCTGAACGAAGAGGGAAAAAAGCAAGCAAGCCAGAAGTGCAACGGTTAGCTCTGCTGCTGCTGCTGCTGTTGCTGCAGGGTGCTGCAGTGTTGCTGGAGGGGTTGCAGCTGCTACTGCTGCTGCTACTGCTGCTGCTGTTGCTGCTGCTGTTGCTGCTGCTGCTGCTCTGTCTCATGTCCCGTCTTACGCCTCTCTCTTTAGTCTTCTGGCCTTGTGCAAACGGCGAAGCCCTCACTGAAGAGATGGTAAACCCCAAACACTACACTCTAAACCCTAAACCCTAAACCCTAAACTCTAAACCCTAAACCCCCAGGTCAGCTGGATATCGCCTCTAAGACAGCCCAGCAGTCCTCGACCCGTCCCTGCCTTTGGGGGCCCTGTTGACGCCTCCACGGGAGAAGTTGTGCAGCCATGAGAACCAGCAGCAGCAGCAGCAGCAAATCCTATCAGCAGCAGCAACAGCAGCAGCATATCTTATTAGCAGCAACAGCAACTGCAGCAAGTGCAGCGCAGCACCATGAGCACCAGCCTAACCCAAAACACTAAAGTCCGAAATACTGCTCCTGTTACAAATCCTTGATTGACAGGGACCTAAACCCTAAACCCTAAAACCCTAAACCCTAAACCCTAAACTCTTGAGCGCAAGAAGTAGGGTTAAAACCGTTTTTGTTTTTTTTTGGACGTTGCTGAAGGAGGGAAACAAACAGGCAGTGGCTCGTCGCTGCTCAGGATGCCTCCTGCCGCCACTAGTAATGCAGCATTTTGCTGCAGCAGCTGTAGCCGCTCTCTGCTGCTGCTGCTGATGCTGTTGCTGTTGCTGCTGCTGCAGAAGCAGCTGCTGCTGCTGGGGATGACACCCCGAAGGGGGGGCTGCAAGTTCTCTACGCGGAACTTCATGTCCAGAGGCAGTTGCTGCAGCCGCTGCTTGCCTATGCGTTGAAGTACTTGCTGCTGCAGCAGCTGCTGCTGCTGCTTCTCCGGTTGCAGTTGTTGCTGCTGCTGCTGTTCCTGCTGCTGCTCGAGACAGGAGAGTGCAGCAGCAGCGGGCCCGTAGACCGCAGCAAGTCGCCGCTGTGCCCGAACGAACGCAGCCGATGGAGCTGCAACCCCCTCTGCAACACAAAGCCTAAACCCTAAACCCTAAACCCTAAACCCTAAGCCCTAGCAAAAGCCCCAGAGGAACAAAGAAGGAAAAAACAAATATACACAAAAAGACAAGAAATAGAGACAACTAGCGGCAGCAATGAGGACAAGAAAAAACAATAAAAATAAAGACAAACAACGACAAAAACAAAGATAAACAAAGACAACAATAAAAAACAATAAAGACAGCAATAAAGATAAAAAAAGACAACGACAAATAAGCACAGAGGCAGCAATGAAGACAGCAAGACAGCACCATACAACACGAAAGACAAGAATACAAGCAGACAAACCGGCTGTGTTCCCCTTCATTCTCTTCGCTGCCTTCTCGGCGGCCTCTCTGAATTTTTCTTCCTGCAGAGAAAGCAAACTGCAGCAGCAACAACAGCAACAGCAGCAGCAGCAGCAGCAACAGCAATTGCACCAAACTGTAACCTGCGGCAGCTGCAGCGGCAACGCCAACTGCAGCAGTTAATTTGGCAGCAGCAGCAGCAACAGCAGCATCAACTGCAGCAGCAGCAGAACCAACATCAACACCACCACGAGCAACAGCATCACCAGCAGCAACGCCACCAGCATCAGCAGCAGCATCATCATTAACAACAGCACCAGCATCAGCAGCAACAGCAGCAGCAACAGCAGCAGCAGCAGCAGCAGACCCGGGTGCATGTAGGGTTGTGCGGAACCATTTGGGCACGAAGGCTGTAGGCCCAGTGACAGCAGAGCCCGAGCCACTGTCGCCAAGCAGCGCCGCTAACAAAACCTGCTGCTGCTGCTGCTGCTGCTGCTGTTGCTGCTGCTGCTGCTTCTTTTGCTGCTGCTGCACGCACGCAACACCCCGCACAGCGAAGCATTAGTAACAGCGCCTCCCGCACACTGAGCCGTAAACGCTCACCCTTAAGCCATGCACCATAAACCCTAAACCCTAAACCCTAAACCCTTAACCCACACCTATGGTACCTGTTGGGGGTCTTCGACAGCTGTTGCAGCTGCTGGTGCTGTTGCTGCAGCAGTTTCCCCAGCTGCTGCTGCTGCTGCTGTTGCTCCTGTTGTTGTTGTTTCTGCTGCTGTAGGCAGCTGACGGACGTCGAGCTTGCTGGGGGGCAGAGACTGCAGCAAGTCAATCTGCTCGGCGACGGACAAATTCAACAGCTCCGCGTACACCTCAGCAGGCAGCTGCACAAACCATAAACCCTAAACCCTAAACCCTTGACCCTGGGCCGCGACAGAAAGTTGAAGGCTGAACGCCATCTAAGATAGTCTGTACGCCCAGCTATGGCTGCAACACGGGAAGAAGAGGGTCTAGGGTTTAGGGTCTGGGGTTTAGGGTTTAGGGTTTAGGGTGTACGTTGGTCCACTTGTGGATCTGGCGGCGCCATTTGCCCAACACTTCCCGCCACTGAGCCACGCTGAGAGGCTGCACCGCACAAGCCAAACCCTAAACCCTAAACCCTAGGTGCAAAACCCTTAACAGTATACCCTAAACCATTAGCCGTAAACGCGAAGGCCGAAAGCCTAGACCCTAGTCCCCTTCCCCTCAGCCCAAAACCCTAAACCCTAAACCCTAAACCCTAGACCCTAAACCCCAGGTTCTTACCTGCGCAGAATCGGGGGTTTGGGGATGCCAAGACTCTTCAAGGGCCCGGCTGCGCTGCAGCGGCGGCACAGCAGCAGCAAATCGCGCGTAGCCTTCTCCTCCCTTTGTGAGCAACAGCTGCTGCTGACGCTGCTGCTGCTGCTGCTCCGTCAGCTGGCGACCTGGATGCCGCTGGAAATGGTGTTTCCTGCAGCTGCTACCGCTGTTGCTGCTGTTGTTGTGGTTGCTGCTGCTGTTGTTGCTGCTGCTGCTGTGGTTGATGCTGCTGGGAGGGATGGCCTTGCGAGGAGAGAGACAGAGAGCTTCTGTCTTTCTCTGTTGGTGGTGATCCTGCTGCTGCACCTGCCACCGCTGCTGCTGCTGCTGCACTTGCCACTGTTGCTGCTGCTGCTGCTGCGCTTGCCACCGTTGCTGCTGCTGCTGCTGCGCATGCCACCGTTGCTGCTGCTGTTGTTGCAGTCGCCTACCCTGTAGCTGTTGCTGCTCCCACACGTGCTGCTGCTGTTGCAGCCTCTGTTGTTGCTGCTGCTGCATACATTGCTGCTGCTGCTGCTGTAGATGTGGGCTGCCATACGGGGCACTCCGCTGCTGCTGTCCCCTTTGCAGCATTCCCTCCTTCTACCCTAAACCCCAAACCCTAAACCCTAGACCCTGGACATTAAACCCTAAAGCCGAGTCATTAAGCCCTAAACACTGAACCCGATACCCTAAGCCCTAGACAGTAAACTCTACACACTTGTGGGCAGGGGGCCCCTGGGCCTTCCTTGTGGCGAGGGTTTAGGGTTTAGGGTTTAAGGAATTAACAGGCAGAAACCACTAAAGACACTCTTTCGCTTGAATGCTACCTAGTAGAAACAAACTGAAAAAAAGATTATGTTTGGGGTTTATAGTCTGCTGTATAGGTTTTCGGGTCTAGGGTTTAGGGTTTAGGGTTTACGGCTCGGGGCCCCCGCGGGCGAACCCTACCTGGGTCGTCCTGCTTCAGTGCGCTACAAGCGTAAGCCCTACACCCTAAACCCTAAACCCTAAACCCTAAACCCCAAACCCTACACCCTTCAGAGTCTACCTGCTCGGTTTGCTGCCCCCAGCTGACA
>NW_013573491.1:22586-23232 GCF_000499745.2 Eimeria mitis
CTAGGTTTTCGGGTCTAGGGTCTAGGGTTTAGGGTTTACGGCTCGGGGCCCCCGGGGGCGAACCCTACCTGGGTCGTCCTTGCTTCAGTGCGCTACAAGCGTAAGCCCTACACCCTAAACCCTAAACCCTAAATCCTAAACCCTAAACCCCAAACCCTACACCCTTCAGAGTCTACCTGCTCGGTTTGCTGCCCCCAGCTGACATTCCGCGAGCAGCAGCAACAGCAACAGCAGCAGCAGCAGCACCAGCGGCAGCAGCAGCAGGATACAGAACGACGACCACCACAACCACCACAACGGCAGCAGCAGCAACGGCAGCAGAAACACAAAATTTTCGCTTCAGGTGTACAGGCAGCTGCCTTCAGCTGCCTTGGGGTCCTTAGGGCCCCTAAGCAGAATGTCGAGTGAGATCCCTAAACCCTAAACCCTAAACCCCAAACCCTAAACCCTAACCCCCAAGGCTAGCAGTTGCAGTCACGATTTCCGCTGTTGCGGTTGCAGTTGCTGCTGCCGCCGCTGCAGTTGCTGCTGCTTCAGTTGCTGCTGCTGCAGTTGCTATTGCTGCTGCTGCTGCTTCAGTTCGCTGCTGCCTCTGTGGTGTTTTGCTGCACAACAGGCTCGCGGCGGGGTTGGGGGGAAGATGACC
>NW_013573491.1:23332-24746 GCF_000499745.2 Eimeria mitis
AACCACAACATCAGCAGCAGCAACGGCAGCATAAACACAAAATTTTCGCTTCAGGTGTACAGGCAGCTGCCTTCAGCTGCCTCGGGGTTCTTAGGGCCCCTAAGCAGAATGTCGAGTGAGATCCCTAAACCCTAAACCCTAAACCATAAACCCTAAACCCTAACCCCCAAGGCTAGCAGTGGCAGTCACGATTTCCGCTGTTGCGGTTGCAGTTGTTGCTGCCGCCGCTGCAGTTGCTGCTGCTTCAGTTGCTGCTGCTGCAGTTGCAATTGCTGCTGCTGTTACAGTTCGCTGCTGCCTCTGTGGTGTTTTGCTGCACAACAGGCTCGCGGCGGGGTTGGGGGGAAGATGACCAAGAACGGTGTTATGTGAGCCGCCTCGGTATTTAGGGTTTAGGGGTTTAGGGTTTAGGGTTTACGGTTTCAGGGTCGAGGATTTTAAGGTCTAGGGTTTAGGGTTTGTTTCTAGGTCTCAGCGGTCGGACTCCAATTTTGGGGTTCAGGGTTTAGGGTTTAGGGTCTGGGGTTTGGTGTTTAGGGTGTAGGGTTTGCGGTATAGGGTTTAGGGTTTAGGGTTTAGGGTTTGGGGTGTATGGACACAGCGGAACCTGGCGGAGAAGCAGAGCCGTGGGAAGACGGGACTGGGCTTTGGCGGCGGCGGCAGCAGCAGCAGCAGCAGCAACAGCGGCAGCAGCAGCAACAGGGATTCGCTGTCCTCTATGTTTGTCAAGAGCGTTCAACAGGCCTGCGTAGTCGGTCAAAGACCACACAGCAGCAGCAGCAGCAGCAGCAGCAGACGCCGCTATCGCCAGCGCAGCAGCAGCAGGAGCAGCAGCAGAGAGAAGGGACGTCGGAGGGGCAGCAGCAGCAGCAGGAGCCGCAGCAGCAGCAGACGCCGCAGCAGCAGCAGACGCCGCAGCACCAAAAGCAGTAGATACTTATCCAGCAGCAGTAGTAGTAGTAGTAGCAGCAGCAGCAGCAGCAGCAGCAGCGGCCGTTCGTATCAGCGAAGCAGGAACCGTAGCCGTAGCAGCAGCAGAGAAAGGCATGGCAGCAGCAGCAGCAGCAGCAGCAGTAGCAGCAGCAGCCGGAATCGTGTGCGGAGCAGGAGCAGGAGCCCGAGAAGATTCAGTAGCAGCAGCAGCAGCAGCAGCAGCAGTAGCAGTAGCAGCAGCAGCAGTAGCAGCAGCAGCAGCAGCAAAGGCGTAATGGACGTTGCTGATCCTGCTGCTGCTTTGAAGGCAAAAGTTGCACGGCGCCTGCAAGTGAGGCTAGGGTTTAGGGTTTAGAGTTTAGGGTTTAGGGCTTAGGGTTTGTTGACAAGGGCGAAGAGATGCCTTCCAAGGGTTTACTGTCTAGGATTTATGGTTTAGGGTTTAGGGTTTAGGGTCTGTGCTGCAGGAGCAAAAGGAGAG
>NW_013573491.1:24846-48387 GCF_000499745.2 Eimeria mitis
TAGCAGCAGCAGCAGTAGCAGCAGCAGCAGCAGCAAAGGCACAATGGACGTTGCTGATCCTGCTGCTGCTTTGAAGGCAAAAGTTGCACGGCGTCTGCAAGTGAGGCTAGGGTTTAGGGTTTAGAGTTTAGGGTTTAGGGCTTAGGGTGTGTTGACAAGGGCGAAGAGATGCCTCCCAATGGTTTACTGTCTAGGATTTATGGTTTAGGGTTTAGGGTTTAGGGTCTGTGCTGCAGGAGCAAAAGGAGAGGGGTGAAAAACTCGGTGGAGATTCACGGAGACCGCTGACGGCTGAGGAAGGGTCAGACCTCTAGGGTTTAGGGTTTAGGGTTTAGGGTTTAGGCTGTAGAGTATATGGTTCAGAGTGTAGGTTTTGGGGTTTAGGGTTTAGGGTTTAGCGCCTCTTGCCTAGCGTTCAGGCTTTAGGGTTTAGGGTGTAGAGTTTAGGGCTTAGCTTTTAGAGCTAAAGTTTTGGTGTTTGGGGTTTAGGGTTTAGGATTTTGGGTTTGGGGTTTAGGGTTTGGGGTTTAGGGTTTAGGGTTTAGGGTTTAGGATTTTGTTTAGGCGTATGCGGAAGATGAAGACGATCATCGATGAAGAAGCAGCAGAGGCAGCCAAAGGCAAAGCCACCTGGAGAGATGACTTTGCTGCTGCGGTATGTTGCTGCTTCTGCTGCTGCTTCTGCTGCTGCTGCTGCTGCTGCTGCTGCATTTGTTGGTGGTGCTGCTGCTACACAGTTCGATGCTGCAGTCTTCTGCTGCTGGTGCCGTTTCCGCTGTTGCTGCTGCTGCACAAGTAGCAGCAACACATGCAGCAGCAGCAACACAAGCAGCAGCAGCAACACAAGCAGCAGCAGCAGCACAAGCAGCAGCAGCAGCACAAGCAGCAGCAGCAAGGGCCTTCGTGTGTGGGGTGTACAGGCAGAGGGCAGCATGAGAGCAGCAGCAATCGCTTTGGTAGAAGACGAAAGTGAATTTTCTTTTGCTGACTTCATAGACAGACATCGACATGCAAAGAAAACGGTGTGCTGTTGCTGCTGCTGCAGTTGCTGCTGCTGCTGCTGCTGCTATTGGTGTTGATGTTCCTACCCCTGCTGGTGTTGCTGTTGCTGCTCCTGCTGCTGCTGTGGCTGCCCTTGCTGCTGCTACAGCTTGACCATTTTGTGCCGCCCATGCTGCTGCGGCTCTGGTTGGTGCTGCTGCTGTTGTATCCCGCGCTGTTGCTGCTGCTGCTGCTGCTGCTGCTGCTGACTTCTGGCATCTTGGCCGGCGCTGCTGCAGGCTGTCTTGCTGTCTGCGTTGCGTCGGAAGTAAAGAGTTTGTGCTGTTGCTGCTGTATTTGTTGCTGCCGCATTTGTGGCTACTGCTGCTGCATTTGCTGCTGCTGCTGCACTTGCTGCTGCTGCTACTGCGCAGGCTGTTGCTGCGGGAGAGGAGGCGAGCCACCTGGACGCGATCTTCGGCAGTGGCCCTGTGCAGCACAAGACAGGTCTGTTGCTGCTGCCTTTGCTGCTGCTGCTGCTGTATTTGCTACTACTGCTGCTGCTGCTGCTGCTCCGTGTGCTGCTGTCGTTGCTAATGCAGTGCTGCTGCTGCTGCTGCTGCAGTTGTATGTCGAGCTGTCGTGTTGCTGCTGCAGTGCTTGAGGAGCGGGAGCCGTCGCCTCCCAGGCTGCAAGTCAGGAGCCGCAGCAGCAGCAGACGGCGCAGCAGCAGCCGCAGCAGCAGAAGCAGAAGCAACAGCCAGAAGGCGAGCAACAAGCAGCAGCAGCAGGGCCAAAGCACCGAACAGCAGCAAACCCAGCAAAGCCCCAGGGAGTTCACACGGCGAGAATCGAAGAACCCAAGAGCAGCAGCAGCAGCAGCAGCAGCAGCAACAGAAGCAGGAGGCGGGCTGCAGGTTATGCTGCTCTCAGCAGAGGCAATGCTGTCTGAGGACCAACTGCAGCAGCAGCAAACTGCAGCAGAAGCGGCCAACAGTGTGCCTAAGTGGAAACTCAAGCTGCTACAGCGACAGCAGCAACAAGATTAGCCGCAGCAGCAACTGCTAGTGCAGCAGCAGCAGCAGCAGCAAGAGCAACATGAAACATAGATGGGAGCGGCAGCAAGCAGCAGCTGGTGATCTGCCCGCCCTTGCTGATACTGCTGTCGTTGCTGCTGCCGCTGCTGCAGCAGCGGATACAGGTGCAGCAGCAGCAGCAGCAGCACCAGCAAGTGCATGAGCAGGCGCAGTTTCAGTTGTATTGTCTTTATCTCGACTTGTCTTTAGGCGTTTGTTCGTTTGTAGGCAGCCTGTGGTTAGGGTTTAGGGTTTAGGGTTTAGGGTTTAGGGTTTAGGGTTTGGCGGGGGGATGAGCATCTAGCTTTCCCCACTGTATGTACTTCGTAAACTCTAAAGACAAGCAGCAAGCAAGCAGACAAAGACACCCCTAAACCCTAACACCATAAAACCCTATAAAACCCTAGAACCCTAAACCCTAATACCCTAAGGTCAATGAAACTACAGAAGTTGCAACAAATAGTACTTCTAGGTGCTACTGCCGCCGGAAAAGATCCGAGCACCCCCTTCAGAGTTTTTTCATCGTTAGGGTTTAGTTAGGGTTTAGGGTTTAGGGGTTTACGGTTTGCAGTGAAGAAGGCACAGGGACCTGCGGTGCAGCACAAACACTAGTGTTTAGGGTTTACGGCTCTACACCCCACATGGCTTGGTATTGTTTGCCACGGTTTGTTTTGTTGTTTAGGGTTTCGAGTTTAGGGCCTTAAATAATAAAACCTTCTAAAGAAAACGAGGGTTTAGCAGCAACCGGAGCAGCAGCAGCAGCAGCAGCAGCAGTAGCAGCAACAGCAGCGGCAAGAGCAGCAGCAGACACCATCCAGGCCCACCCAATGTTTTCTTCGTTAAATCCATGTAAAGATCTTATTGAAATTTGATTACTAATGATAGCATTAGCTTAAAAGTTTAGGGTTTAGGGTTTAGGGTTCAGGGGGTGTTGGGCTGTGGTGCCCAGTATGGAGGCCCTAGGAGGTGCTGCTGGGGTCGTTGCTGCTGTTGTTGCTCGCTTTTATGCCTCTGTCTGGATTGTACAAGTAATTCCATTTGATTTAGGGGAAAGATTAGGGGAATTCATTCGAAATAGAGAAGATCTGATGGCCTGGGTCCGCCCTGCAGCAGAACGCATCGCCACTCAGCTGTACGTACACCCCAACTTTGCAAAAGTCGGCAACACAATTCTCAGAAGACATCAGGCATTAAATGATTATCTAGACGAGGCTCTCCAGGACTGACCGCGAGACCAACACTACACACACAGACACGCGCCAATCTCCCCCTGGGTTGGTGTTTAGGGTTTAGGGTTTATAGTTAGGGTTTAGGGTTTAGGGTTTAGGGCCTGGGGTTTTCGTAAGCGAGAGATGGCCGTACCACGGGCGGGGCCCCGCCGCCCGGCCTCTGTCACGAAGCGGTTCTGGCTGCTCTGCATCGTGCTGGTGGTGCTGCTGGCTGCTGCTGCGCCAGCAGCAGATGCAGAGCAGCAGAAGCAGAAGCAGCAGCAACAGCAGCAGCAGAAACAGCAGAAACACAAACAGAAGGAGCCTACGAAGGCCCCTCATGCAGAACCCAGCAGCAAGAAGAAGGGAGGGAGGCCGCTGCAAATCGTCATACCAAATGAACTCCACACCGGTAACCTGCTAGGGTTTAGGGTTTAGGGTTTAGGGTTTGTGATGGCCCGCAGACGAGTACGCTTCGCTGTTCAGCATCAAGCAGTACGGCATAGAAAGCTCGACAATTTGGTGTTCGGTTTTTAGGGTTTATGCTTATATTAGGGCCTAGGGTTTAGGGTTTAGGGTTTAGGGTTTGTCTTCAGGGTTCCGGATTAACGAAGAGGCGCTGGCGGAACTCGAAAAGATCCCCGCTCCTATAGCTGTCATTGCAGCTCTGGGTAGGGTTTAGGGTTTAGGGTTTAGGGTTTACGGCTGTTGATTCAGGATAGAGGGCTTAGGGTTTGGGGGTGTATATGTTAGGGTTGTCAGTGTTGAGGGTTTAGGGTTTAGGGTTTATTCTGCGTTATGTGCAGGCCCAATTCACTCTGGCAAGAGTTTTTTGTTGAATAGCTTGATGCGAGGGTTTGGGGGAAAGACAGCAGCTGATGAGGGTTTAGGGTTTGGGGTTGGCTATACTGTGGCTCCTGGCTCCTTGGGCCTCTCCATCCACTCAAACCCAATCTATGTAGAGAGAAAAACAGGGCGGTTGCTGCCAGACGCTGCTGCTGCTGCTGCTGTTGAAGCAGCAGCAGCACGAGCAGCAACAAAAACAGCAGGAGAGCCTGCAGGAAACTCAGCAGCAGCAGCAGCAGCAGCAGCAGCAGAACCTGCTGTGGTGCAGGTGCTGCTGCTAGATAGTGAGGGGTTTGGGGGCCCCAATGTAACCCGCAGCTACGATCAGCTGCTGTACAGCATCGCATTCTTTCTGTCTTCTCATCTCGTCTTCACGACAATGAAAATGATTGATGCCCAGGTTAAACCCTAAGCCCTAAACCCTAAACACCAAACCCTAAACCCTAATCCCTCCATGTTATTGGCTTCCTGCGGCGAAACAGCTTGTCTCCAGGTCCTGCGAAGGACGAAAGAGGGGCTAGGGTTTAGGGTTTAGGCTATGTTGTTCAGGTCAAGGGACTGGGGCTAAGGTTTAGGGTTTAGGGTTTAGGGTTTGGTGGGTGCATTCAGGATCTGCAACTGCTGGAGGACTTAACAAGAGACGCAAACCTCTTCTCCCTCAGAGCCCACGCGAGTTCTGTTCGGGACATGCCCGAGCAGCAGCAGCAGCAGCAGCAACAGCAGCAGCAGCAGCAGCAAGTTGCTGACAGTTCTTCGGCGCTGCTCTCTCTCTTGAGTCCCTGCTGTCTCTCTTGGGTCGTCCAGGACTTTGTCCAGGTCTGCTTCTGAAACCTACCCAGCTAGCTAGCTAGCTAGCTACCTAGCTAGCTAGCGATGGAGGTTGCTAGGCATGGAGCTAGCTAACTAGTTAGCTTGCTAGCTAGCTGTATGTGTGGAGCTAGCTAGCAAGCTGGCTAGGTATGGCACTAGCTAGGTTGGTGTGTAGCGAGCTAGGTGGCTAGCTAGGGGGTCAGAATTCGGCTATCTAGCTAGCTATGTAGCTATCTAGCTAGCTAGCTAGTTAGCTGGCTAGCTATGTAGCTAGGTATCTGGGTAGGCGTATGAGGTGTCTGTACAGGACTTAGAGGGCCTGACGGCGCAGCAGTGGCTGGAGGCGCTGCTGGACACGAATCGGTGGATGGCCTCACCCCAGGCAGTAGAAGCGAACGAACCGCAAACGCAGAGCAAAAACTCCCTCAGGTTAGGGTTTAGGGACTAGGGTTTAGGGTTTAGGGTTTGGGGGCGGCGTTTCGTGTGCGCTTCTGATGCCAGTTCCTGGGTGGTGGCGCGAATCGGCTTTAGGGTTTAGGGTTTAGGGTTTAGGGTTTGTGTACAGGTCTCTGTACGGCCAGGTGGAGTGCGAGGCTTTCCGTGCGCCGACATCGAACGGCAATTTGCTGCAGCGTTTGGATTTGCTGCGGCCTGAAGACGAAGACAAAGAATACGCGAAAGCTTTTGCTGCCTTTAAGAGCCGGTTGCTAGCTGCTGCTGCAGCACACCCCAAGCTCAAGCTAGCAGCAGGAGAGCCCCTGCTGCAGCAGCACCAGCAGCACCAGAAACAGCAACAACAGCAGCAACAGCAGCAGCAGCAGCAGCAGCAGAAGCCGCAGCAGCAGCAGATGTTTATGTCCGGTAAGGACCTCGCAGAGCTCACCCGCTTTCTTGTCGCAGCGGCAAATGCAAATATGTTTGGAGACGTCCAGGTCTTCATGAATCACTTCTCCACCATTCGAGTAAGAAATTAGGGTTTAGGGTTTAGGGTTTAGGGTTTAGGGTTTAGATTTTCGGGTCGAGGGTGCAAGCACCACCAGAGTGAAAAATTAGAGTGTAGGGTTTAGGGTTTAGGGCTTATGATTTCACGAGGCGCTTCACCACTACAGGAATATGTGATTAGGGTTTAGGGTTTAGGGTTTAGGGTTTGTGTGTTTGATCAGAGCGCGATGGCGAAGAACGATTTGGTGTTGTTGTTTGCTCGCGATGTAGAGCATTTGACTCGGCGCGAGTTGCCGCTGCTGCCTGAAGAAGTTGCTGCTGCTGCTGCTGTACTGCGCAGCAAAACGTTGTCGCTGTGGGAGCAGCAGGTGGCTGCTGAGGTGTACATACACCGCAACGAAGTCACCAAGCAGCAGGAACAACTCACCAGAGAGCTAGACGATGTCATAGACAAAACGCTACACAAGTAAACCCAAGCACCTCGAAACACAAATTAGGGTTTAGGGTTTAGGGTATGAGGCTCGGCAAGCCGTAAACGCTGAACCTCTGTTCGCATTCCCAGGCCAAACCGTGGAGCTTGAGTTTAGGGGTTTTTGGGTCTGAGGTTCAGAGCATAAGGCCTAGGGTTTAGGGTTTAGGGTTTAGGGTTTGGGTGTTGCAGAGCCAACAAAATCGTTGCAGCTTTCTGCAAGGCAGCAGCAGAGACGCAGCGCAGCGTCTTGACGGAGGCGAAGGAGCAGCAGATGAAGCGATTGCCGCTGGCCCCCAAAGACCTAGCAGAATTCTCCAACTATCAACAACAGTCAGAGCATATCCTGCTGCTGCTGCTGCTGCTGCTGCTGTTGCTGCTGTTGCTGTTGCTGCAGTTGTTGGTATAGTGTTGTACTTGCGGCCGCTACTGCTGCACTTGTTGCTGCTAGTGCTGCGCTTGCTGGTGTTGCTGCTGTTGCTGCTGCTGCTGCTGCTGCTTGGGGCAGTGCAGTTTAGCAGTTTCGCGCTGCTGCTGCAGAAATACGGGGATATTAGAAGGAAGATGAAATTGAGGCGGGTGGTTTGTTTAGCTTTTAGGGTTTAGGGTTTAGGGTTTGGGATGTTGTATTGGCTTTACAGGCAAAGCAGAGCGGCGTTGCTGCAGCGGTTGCAGCAGCAGGGCCGCGATTACACTTCTGTTGCTGCATGCAACCACGAGCTGCAGCAGCATTTTGAAGATGTTCAGGCCTTGTTTCTCGAGTTACACGCTGCCAATATCGTATGATAAACCCTAAACTCTAAACCCTCATGCTGACAACCCTAAACCCTCGCCCAAACCCTCGAGGTTGCAGGCGGCTCTTTGGAGGATCTCTTCCTTAGCTTATTTGTGTCTGTTGTTTCCTGTTTATTTGTCATTCGTATTTATTATTTGTTTGTATTTATTTGTTGTATGTATTGATTTATTTGTGTTTATTTGTTGTTTGTGTTTATTTGTATTTATTTGTACTTATATTTCGTTTGTGTTTATGTATATTTATTTATATTTGTTTGTTGTTTGTGTGTATTTATATTTATGCATATTTATTTGTGGTTTTTTGTTTAGAGGAGCATAACGGATCGCATGCAACTTGCAGCAGAGCGAGCAGCAGCTTCTTTGCGGCAGCAACTGCAGCAGCAACCGGTTGATTTGCTGCGGCCTCTGCATGAATTCAAGGGTTTGCTGCTGGACTGGCAGCAAGGGGGTGAGCCTTCTCGACGTTGTTGCTGCTGCTGCTGTCGCTGCTGCTCTTGCTGATGCTCTTGTTGCTGCTGCTCCTGCTGAGGATAGTGTTGCTGCAAGACTACTCCTGTTGCTGCCGCTGTTGCTCTTGGCTGTCATTCTTTCGTTGTTTTTGTTGTTCATTGCTTTTGTCTGTTGTTGTTTTGTGCTGTTTTCTTCCGCTTGTTACTGTTGTGTGTTGCGTTTGTTTGTCGTTTTTGGTCGTTGTTATTTGTAATTGAATATGTTGTATGTTTGAGGTGTCTGTACACCTCAGCATGGACTTTATTTGAATCGGAGGTTTCGGGATTGCGGGATGTCGTCGATTTGTATTCCGCCATCTCCACTGACCTGGCGGCAACTTTAGCCAAACTAGAGGCGCAGGCGCTCAAAACCTGGAATTCTAAATGCAAAGAAACAGCACAGGCATGTAGAGGGTTTAGGGTTTGCGGCTTCGGGGTCAGGTTTTTGGGGGTGAGGGTTACGGGGTGAGGGAGCTGGGCTTGCTGGTATAGTGCAGTGGAACAGTGGGACACCTCCGCACAGCGAGACGGTTTAGGGTTTATTGAGAGTTTAGGGTCTAGGGTTTAGGGTTTAAGGTTTAGGGTTTGTTCTGCAGGAGGTTGCGGAGCGTTGGGAGGTGTTGTTTCGGCATGAAGTGCTGACAGCCCTGGACGGTGGATTGCCGGTGGAGGAGGAGGTTTTGGGGTCGCAGGTAGAAGAAGCAAAAGCAAAAGCCAGAGAGGAATTATCGAGGGTTTACTGTTCTTCTTCAGACCCCTGGAAAGAAGTAAGGTTTAGGGTTTAGGGTTTAGGGTTTAGGGTTCGGTGCGCTGGCTTGCTGTGGTAGTGCCTGCTTGAACGGACTGGAGCCTTGGCGGAAATCCCTGGCAGAAAGGGTTTAGGGTTTAGGGTTTAGGGTTCAGGGTTTGCCGCGCAGGTGTCCTCGACGATGGAGCAACGGCTGTATGAGATGGGAGCGGCGCTCGAGGAGTCAAACCTCGAAGCAATAAAAAGCAACTGCAGCAGGCCTCTAGACCAGCTGAAGACAGAGCTAGCCGTGGGTTTAGGGTTTAGGGTTTAGGGTTTAGGGTTTGAGGGTGCCAAGAGAAGGGTTGAAGTTGTGTGCTCGGCGTGTTTCTCCTTGATGCCATAGGGGTTCAGGGTTCGTCTTTTCGGGTTTAGGGTTCTAGGGTCTAGACTTTAGGGTTTAGGGTTTAGGGTTTAGGGTTTATGGTTTGTTGCAGGAAGAGGCGGGGTCGTACTACATGTGGCAGAGCTTTGCGGCTATGGCTCGGCGTCGTGCTGAGGATTTGCTTCTATCCGAGGCAGCAGCAATAAAAACAAATGTTCGTTTATCTCCAACTTTAGTTCATCGTGTCTCAACACACTGGATGCAAACAGAGTTGAAAAGTACATATGAACAACAAATCAGAAACAACTTCTTCGGTCTCCTCTACAATGTAAGACTAAATAAAGGAGGGTTTAGGGTTTACACTTTACGGTTGCGGCTTACGTTCCCGTCGTAGGGTCTAGGGTTTAGGGTTTGGGGTTTAGGGTCGGGGGTGGCAGGGTTTGAGGTTTAGCACGAGGCTGCGTCTCGGGCTGAGGGTTTAGGGTTTAGGGTTTAGGGTTTGTGGATGCAGGTGGTGGGAGCTGCTTTGATACTGCTTGGCTTTTATCTGGCTTTGTCTTTCTCCTCCCTTTTCCTTCTTGTTTCTCTTGGGGGTCTGCTTCTTGCCGTTGGCCTCCAAACAACAATTGCACTCATTCGAGGGGGCTTCGAGCATCTGGTAAGATGAGGGTTTAGGGTTTAGGGTTTCGGGAGGGGTTCAGCGTGACGGTCTTGAAGTGAAACGGATCGTGCCGATTCTGTTGATGTTGAGGGTTTAGGCTTTCCGGTTAGTGCTCGCTTGAGGCCGATGGTTTAGGGTTTAGGTTTTGTGGGCGTATGCTCAGGTACTGGGGCTATTGAGGTGTCTGTACACCCGGCTGGGCCTCGAGATGTCTGTGACGGTGGTTGTTGTTTTCATTTCTGGGGTTTCTCTTGTGTGTTATTCGAAGTATTACCACACGACAGCCAAACCACCTCAGCAGTCTCCTCCTATCAACCTAAACCCTAGCTCAAACCCTAACATCAACCCCAGCCTAAACCCTAACATCAACCCTAGCCTAAACCCTAATTTCGCCGCATCTCTAAACCCTAACTCCATGTTCTCTTCCCCCAACAACTCCTGGGGGAGTTGCAGACACCGTCCTTCGCAGTATCCCAGAAATTCAACTTTCAAAGATGAACCTTAGCTAGCCAGCCAGCTGGCTAGATAGCTAAATGGCTAGCTAGCTGAATGGCTAGCTAGCTCAGTGAATGGCCAGCTAGCTCAGTGGCAGTCTAGCCAACTGGCTAGCTAGCTAACTGGAAAGCTAGCCAGCGAGCTAGACCCCAAACGCCGTCCACGCCACCGCATGACTTAGTTGGTCCAGCACATAGGTGCTGTTAGCCAACGCACTAGCTGAGCGGCTAGCTAGCTAGCTTGCTGAGTGACTGGATAACTAGCTAGCTTAATGGCTAGCTAGCTTACTAGCCAGCTAGCAAGCTAGCTGAACAACTGCAAACTCGCGAGTCGCTCCATAGTTTTCCTTTGGGAGGTTCACCCGCCCGTGCGCTCCGTGCAGAGGCGCACTTGGGGTGTATTTAGGCCGCTAAACCCAAAACCCTTAAAAAGAAGAACACCCATGTTGTTGGGGTTCGGAGTCTGCATTGAGGTGTCTGTACACTCCTGTGGTGTACGTACACCGCAGCAGGCTATATGCGGCGTCTGGCTTTTCTGATTTTTTGCCTTTTGTTAAGGTAGTAGTCCCAGAACATGCCGCACTTCTTTTTGCTCATTCCTTCTTTGTTTATGATTTTAAAATATTCCTGTTTCCGCTTCTGGGCCGTCGGGGTGCATTCAAGTTTGTCAGCGACTGCCGGCTGGGGGAGCTGAGGCGTGCATACACCTGGCGTGATGGGGGCAATTAGGGGTTTGCTGCTGCAAACTGCATGCGCAGGATCAACATTCCGAGCGATTTCAGAGTGAATGTTTAACGGAGAGGAAGAAACCCGGATGGAGAGGAGCAGCGGCGCAACCGAGTTGTACGTACAGCCCGAGAGGGAAGCAGATACACGACGGAGCCGAGACAAACAAAATGCCATTTCCTTTTAACTAAGACGAGAAAAGGGGAGAAAGAAAGTGTTGGCAGCCGTCATGTGCAGACAAATGAAGAATGAAAAAAAAGGAAACTTTCCCTTGTTCGCCGTCGCCGCTGCTGCTACTGGCGTTGCTGCTGCTGCTGCTGCTACAGCTGCCGCTCCTTCGGTTTCTTCTGCGGTTGCTACTGATGCTGATGCTGCAGCTTATTTGAGTATTTGAGCTGCTAGAGCAAACAAAGGGCGAAAAAGAATGAGCTGCAACACAGAAAGCCCGAGGGCCCAACCAGCATGCAAATCCCCACCGTGAAAAATTAGAGTTGAGGTGTATGTACACGTAAAAGAATAATAATTCTCATTTTATTTCTAAAACAGAAACTATTTGCATTATATTTCACCGCAGTTCACCTTCGGTTTCCACTGCATCCGTACCACCAGGAAGAAACAAAACGCAGGAGGGGCCCCCAAGGGGGCCCCCCAGGGGGCCCCTCGGGGCCCCAGGGGGGATCCCGTTTGCGGCTCCCGATGACTCGTATACGTAGAGCAAATATAATAGTAAATTAAGCCCCGGAAACTAAGCTCTAAACCCTAAACCCTACACCCTGAACCATCAACAGCAATATGATGCTCATCTGCGAGCAACCCTAAACCACCGGATCGGTAGTGTTGGTTTTTTTTATCAAGGGTTTTGCCTCCTGACACACTAAACACCAAAACCCTAAATCCTAAACCCTAAACCCTAACATGTGAATGTCAGGCCCCCGAGGTCCTGCTGGAGTGTCGCGACGTCGCGGGTCTCTGATTACGGTGTTTATGGGGGTAATAATAATAGTAGAAATAATAGTAATAATTAAGTTATATATAAAACAACGGAGATATAATATACAACATATATGGTAGTGGAAAATAGCCGTGTAATTAGAATAAGGCAACTGTAAATAATACATATATATATTTTTAATGGAAATGTATACATGTATGCATATATATTGCACGCATCTTCATATATATCATGTATATATGTAAACAGATAGATACATACATGTATAAGTATGCTTATTATCATATTATCTGTACAAATCTATATACATACGGTGTGTATAAAAATCCCCATCAGGTATCGTCTAGATTTTCTCGTCCCCGTATAAACCTCAGCAGCAAGTCTGTTATTTGCGTCTTCATTGTATTTAACCACCAGCAAAAACGACCAAAAGACAAAACATTTTTATCCCTGTATTTAGTGACAGATGCAGAGAAATCAAGTGTAAGTAAAGTTTAATTAATCTCCTAACCTAGAAATATGATACTGTATGGAGCCGTCGGGTGTGCGCTCACCTCACAATGCCTATTGCATCAAATCATAATCAAATGAGTAACAGTGAAGAGAGATGGAGAATAAAAGATAATTCAGCAGCAACAGAAGAAACAGCGGCTAGAGCCGCTGCAAGAAAAGCCCGCATACCGGGTGTGAGAGTGCGAGTTGTGTGTATGCAAAGGGTCCGTTGCAGTTATTGCTGCCTGAAACATCTGTTATTACGAGTTATATTGTGCTGTAGGTAATGGAAATAAAGAATACCCTCATAGAGAAAAGAACCGCTACACAGATGCTGCTGCTCTCCACAGTGTACGCAGTGCAGTACATCACAATTGGGTGCCTGTACGAAACGTCTTCAAGAGAAAGCAGCAATATTAGTAAACAATACTAAGATGAACAGCATCATGTATTATATGAATTCGAACCGCAGGAAATCCTGCTGAACATAGAGTAGCGCCAAGGGTCTACTGACGATGGGCGCTGCAACAGGAATCCCAGTAACCGGTGACTGACCGCGGGCGCTGCTGCCTGAAGAATACGGTCTATCTGATGAACTAGCAGCAGACCTTGGACAGCGATTCATAATAAGTGTTTTCCCTTTTAATTTCTGGGTCTAGCTTTCAGGTTTCTTGATGAAGGGAGTCACCGGGCATGCCATGGTACTGGTTTCTAGCGACCTAGCGGTTTTTCTAGGCATTTCTATCGAGCTCGAGTCCGTGTATTGAAATAATTGAATTTTGTGTCATAGGTAACAATTTAAAAAACATGCATTACCAGAATATCTTGAAAATTAAAAGCTTTCCCGCCATTCCAACACGTCTTGTACACAAACCGAGCGGTCCCCGCGTTGAAGCCTAGGGCTATTCAAGTTTACGTAGAGCTGTGGCGGGCAGCAGCAGCCGTACGTATGAGCGTTAGGCATAGAACGATTCACGCCAACAGTTGAAGCACTAATTTCCTCTCCTAAAGCGTTTAAAGCTGAGTGTGTAAGGTTCGGGGGCTAGGGTTTAAGGTTTCGGGTTTAGCCCCACAGCCGCAGCCCCGTGGGCATGGAGGGCTGAGAAACGCATATGCAGGGACCATCGAGTGTATTTATGGGTTACACTGTAAATTAAAAAAATTATATTAAACTGAAACCCTAAAAGCTAAACCCTAATCCGTATAAACCCTCACCAGTAGCTGTTCACGCGCAAGCGGGCCGCCGACGCAGGCCGCGGTGTCTCGCGTGTGAGGGATTAGGGTTTAGGGTTTTCAGGGTTTAGGAGAAAAGGCTTACGGTTTAGTATTTAGGGTTTGGCGTGGAAATCTCAGCATCCCGAGGTTCCTGTGTAGCAGCTCCATCAGCAGCAGCAGCATGCTGCTGCTGCTGTTGCTGCCAGCCGTGCGGCCTCATTATGATATGTCTAGGCTGCCTGCAAGGCTTAGGGTTTAGGATTTAGGATTTGGGGTTTTAGATTTAGCATTTGCTTGGGGCAGGGATCTGTCGATACACCCGCGAGAATGGCAGAGTCCTGTGGACCGGTCACGCGTTCACGCGTGAAGAGCAGCAGCAGCAATTCCAGCAACGCCTGCAGCACCAGCAGCAGTGGCGGCAGCAGCAGCAGCGGTTGCGGCGGAAATGTTCCCACGGGCACGGCTTTTTATCAGTGGGCTGTATCCCCTGTCTGTGACCGCATCTGTCAGCGGTTGCCTCGCTGGGTTCATCCTGACCTTGTTTCCTTCTTGGGTTTGGCTTGTGCTGCTGCTGCTGCTTTCTGCTGCTGCACTCCCCATGCCCCAGATAGCACCACGAGGCTCGCAGCTTCGGCCTTCTTCTGGATCCTCTATGCGCTCCTAGACAACCTAGACGGGAAACAAGTGAGCCTAGGGTCTAGGGTTTAGGGTTTAGGGTTCAGGGGATGGGCTCCACTTGGGAGATTTAAGTTTTGGGCGCATGAACGCCACTCTAGGGGATTGTGATTTAGGGTTTAGGGTTTAGGCTGACCCTTTGGGACTGCACAGCGCTATCGGGGCTTAGGGTTGAGGGTTTAGGTTTTACGGTTTGTGGTTTCAGGCTCGCCGTTTGGGCTTGTGCAGCGCCGGCGGGGATTTCTTTGATCACTCGAGTGATTCTATTTCTTCTTCGTTTGCTGCTCTCATCATCTTGCATATGTTGTGTGGGCGTGTATCAACGGCAGCAGAATCCGCAGCAGCAGGGCAGCAGCAGGCCTGTGTGTCTTTGGCTTTCCTGCGACATATTCCGTTGTTGAGGGCTCTACTGCCGGGTGGGGGTTCAGGGTTTAGGGTTTGCTTCCAAGCGATCTCCCAGCTGGACATACACCCCAGCCTCTTTCAACTCTCCTTCATTGTCTTGGCTCAGCTTCCTTTCTTCACCGCTACATGGGCCCACCCCATTGTGGGGAGAACGATGCTATCCGCCGATTTAGACGGGCCAGGAACATTCTCCGTGAGGGGTTAGGGTTTAGGGTTTAGGGTTTAGGGCCTAGACTTCAAGGTGTTTAGAATGCTTAGATGGGCCAGGAACATTCTCCGTGAGGGGTTTATGGTCCAGGGTTTAGGGTTTAGTGCGTGCCCTAGTGCTTACGGTTTAGGGTTTAGGGTTTAGGGTTTGTGATTGCAGGTGGACGAGTTGAATTTTCTGGTCATCCCTGGTCTGCTGCTGTTGCGAGCGCTTTATCCTACATTTTTTGTTTTGTCTGTCTTTGAGGGGTTAGAGATGCTGCCTTTTGTTGGGGGTTGGTTGTCTGCTACAGCAGCAGCAGCAGCCCAGCGTTGCAGCAGCTTCTTCGTGCCGCAGCCGCAGCAGCAGCAAGTGATGTTGCTGCTGCAGCAGCAGCTCTCCATAGGATTCTGTGTACTCCTCGTTTCTGACGCATTCTGCATTTACCAGTCTTCTCGGTGAGCCGCGGTGGTAGGGTTTAGGGTTTAGCGGGGAGCTATGTCTGCCGTGAACCATGGCATTCAGGGCCCAGGTGAAGGGTCTAGGGTTTAGGGTTTAGGGTTTGTGTGCAGGCTCCTGATAAGTCTGATGTCTCGGGAGCACCTGCCGCGGTTTGTTCCTGGCCTTTGCTTTTTTGCTGCTGTAAGCGATAGAAGAACTAGGGTTTAGGGTTTACGGTTCAAGGTTAGGGTTTACGGTTCAAGGGTTAGGGTTTAGGGTAAACGCAGATAAAAGTTTCAACCGCTGCAGCAGTCAACTAGGCAGCGCGCAGCAGCTGCTGCTGCTTGAGCAGCAGCTGCTGCTGTTGCTGCTGCTTGAGCAGCAGCTGCTGCGATTGCTGCTGCTGCTGTTGGAGGGGAAGCGGAGGCGGACGCATGAAACGGAAGCAGGGGAGCAAGAGTTGGGGTGTATGTGCAGCTTGCGTTTGTTTTTTTCCAGTCATTATATTTCGCTCCTCCCCTAGGAATTCAAATTATTTGTTTTTCTCTTCTTTGTCTCGAGTTGATTGCAGCCCGCCTCAGACTGCACGTTCGTTCGTTGCTGGTAAGGGTCTCCTGTTCAAAAAGAATAAGTAAAAATAGTAACACTAATAATATTAATAAATGATAATAATGGCAATAATAAAAAATAGCTATAATAATTGTAGTAGTAGTAAAAGAAATAAACAATAAATAATTAATATTTACGTCAATAGTAGCAGCAAGCTGTTTGTGTTTGTCTCTGTTTTGTTTGTCTCTGTTTTCTAGTTCTGTTTGTTTGCCTCTGTTTTTTTTTGCTTGTCCCTCCCTCTGTTTGTTGGTTCTTTCTCTGTTTGTGTAGATCTCCGTCTGCTTGTCTTGTGGATTGCTTCTGTCTCCTGTGTGTCTGTTTGTTTAGCGTCGTTTGCTTATGTGTGTAGCATACACATTATTTGTTTGTTGGTTTGTTTACTCTTCTGTCTATTTTATATCATTATTTATTTGTTTGGTTGTTTGTGTGTTGTTTGCAGTATCTCTGGCTGCCTGTGGTGCTATATGTTAGCTTTTGTCTGTCTCTGTCTCCTCCGCGGCTGCTGCAGCAGCTAGCCGAAGCAGCAGGAGTTGCTGCTGCTGCTCGAGGGGAGGCAGCAAGCCCGTATTTGTTGCTGAGGCTGCTGCATAGGCTGCGGTCCTCGTACGCACTGGAGGAGCTGTTTGCTGTTTCTTCTTTCCTGCTCCTCTTCTCGTGTCTCTTCATCTATAAACATATTATTAATTGCAGGAACAACCCCAAGACAAACCCCAGAATAAACCCCAAACAAAGACCAGACTAGCGAACTAGTAGGTAGCTAGCCGCGCACAGGGTCAGCTAGCTATCCACCCTTCCGGGTCCCTAGCTAGCCAAGTGCACGGCTTTACGGCCAGCTAACTAGCAGCCCAGCCCACCAAGTATTTGGCATGGAGACCGGGCTTCTAGCTGGCTAGCTAGCTAGCCATCCCCGGGGAGGCCCGGGGAGGCCCCCTGGACTGTCTGCTCTTGGCTGCTCAGGAGAGCAGAGGACATTCATTTTCGTATTTAGTCGATGAATAGTGCACGCGGCAAACATTTGCAGAAGCCCCCAGCTAAATATGATTATATATATATGTATATAATATGTAGATATATAGGAACGCAATACTAACTAACTCCCTAAACGAACACATTTAAGGCCTTCACCAACATCAGCCAACGAAACAGAAGCATCGACACAAACAAACGCACGCACACACCCTAAACCATAAGCAAAGGATATGTATAATTGTAGTAATAAAAGAACGATGTTGTTGTTACTGCGATTATTATTATCGGCTATTATTACTAGGCACAGATATGCAATTCCCCAAGAGGAACACAACGACTAGGCAGCAAGTCGGCAGCAGCATCCGTGGTAGCAGCAGCAGCAACAGCAGCATTAGTTGTAACAAGCAGCAGCAGCATCCCCAGCAGCGCCTCTCGCTATGTGTATGTACGAAGACATTACTTTGCCCTAAAGAGCGTTGCTGCAGTGTCTGTTGTTGTCATGACCAGCAGCAGCAGAAGCAGCAGCAGAATCCCCCAAATCGTGGGAAGGGACAGCTGTCTCTGCAGGTAACGGTGCTGCTGCAGCAGCAGGAGCAGCAGTAGAAACACCCTTCAGAGGCCTCAGCCCCCCACCAGGTGCGCAGCCCCCCATCAGAGGCACATTCGACAGCAGCAGAGAGGCAATGCCCAGACGACCAGCGCCGCCAGACAACGGCTTGCCGCTGCTGCTGTCATTACCGCTGCTGTTGTTGCAGCAGCTGCTGTTGTTGTTGCTGCTGCTGCTGCTGTTGCCGCAACTGTTGCTGCTGCTGCTGGTGTTGCAGCTGTTGCTGCTGCTGTTGTTGCTGCAGTTGTTGCTGCTGCTGCTTCTACCAGCGCTTGCCTCTGCTGCTGCGCTGTGCCAGTGTGTTCCGCGTCTTACTGGGCCTTCAGACGGAGCAACAGCAGCGTGGCTTAGGGATGTTCCCTTCACTGTAGGGTAGGGGCAACATCGAAGGTTTGTGCGGCTAGGTGCATTTTCCTGATCCGCGGCTGCAGCTGCAGCAGCAGCTGCTGCTGCTGCTGCAGAAGCAGTAGCAGCAGCGACAGGTTTTTGTTGTACATCTTTTGCCTGCTTGCGGTCCCTCCTGGCCTTCGCAAGCCTCTCAGCAGCAACAACTGCAGCGCAGCAGGAAAACAGGCAGAACACAAAGCAACAAGCAAGTGGAGACAAACTAGTGACCCAGCGGCAGCACCAGCACATAACACAGAAACAGCCGCATGGAACGCAACAGCAGCAGCACAAAGCAGAGCAAAAGCAACAGCAGCAACTGCAAACCTATGTCTAGCAGCAGCAGCAGCAGCAGTAGCACCAGCCGTAACAGCCACAGCAGGGAGCCAGCAGCAGCTGCTGCAGGACCACTAGCAGCAGCAGCAGCAGCTACAGGAGCAGCGGGAGGAGGCACCTTGTTTCCAGTGTTGGCTTTGTTCGGGTTCCTGGAAGCCCCCAACTTCAGCGAAGACTCTGTCGATCCGCTGGACGACAGCTCCCCTATAGCCGCGCTGACACAAAATATGAGACAGCTTTGAGGTGCATAGACACCCCGGCGTGTGTGCTTCCATTGCAGCGTATGTCTTCTCCCCCAGCCGAAACTTCAGCACATCTACAAACCAGTTGTATACACCCAAGCCGTCCAACTGCCCAAACGCCACGTCCGTAAACCTACAGCAGCAGCAGCAGCAGCAGCAGTAGCGGCAATGCAGAACAAAGTTGCAGCGCAGGAACACTACAGCATTGGTGTACATGCGCTACGCAGTTGGCCGGCGAGGCGAACTGAAAGAGAAGAAAGCTCTAGAAATCAGAACACCCGACAGAGGGGGTTTAGGGTTTAGGGTTTGTGGATGCCTCACCACTGATGGCTGAGTGCTTCTTGAGCTGAAATGCGTGTATGGGGGTTGTAATCCAACATCCTTGCGAGAAGATCGAGTCCATCTAAATCTAATTTACCAAAAAGAACTGCATTCAAATTTGAACGCTTATCGTGTTCACTGAAGAAATGACTTTCTCCTCGATTCCCAAATGGGTAGTGCTGCAACCTACAGAAACAAAAACACAAAAAAACCGAAACCGCACACAACACACCGACACGGATCATTGCATCGCCCGATCGCGATCCATGAGCCGCCGCGGGATCGGGATCAGGATCGCAGTATCGGGATCGATTGATCGGGATCGCCTAAATCATTGGATCGGGATCGTTGTATCGGGATCGTTTGATTTGTGCGTTGTCTTCGTTGTTTGCTTACGCGGTGCAGTTCGTCCATTCTGCCTCCGTTGGGGTGCCGAGTATTTTCGTTACGCGGATCAAAACTTCAAATTCCTGCGTCCCTTTAAAAAGCGGAATACCCCGAAACATCTCCGCTATAATGCAGCCGGCCCCCCAAATGTCCGCACCGAGGCCGTAGTGCGTGCCTTGCTCCTGCACAAACCCTCAACCCTAAACCCTAAAACCATATGACCGACGCGAGGCCGTAGTGCGTACCTTGGTCCTGCACAAACCCTAAACCCTAAACTCGAAACCCGAAACCCTAGCCCCGAGACCCTAAATGACAAGCGCTTAGCTTCCGAACAACAAACCCTAAATCCCCAAAGCAAGACGCTGAAGCGCCGGTACCCCTGGCTACCAGCAGTGTAGTGTATGTGCAGTTTCCATTTGGTGTTGTGAGCACCGTTAAGCAGCAGAAAAGGAACAAACGGAAACGAAAACGACGGAAGAATCCAAAAACGCAGCAAAGCAATACAAACATCANAATAAGGGAATCACCTCAGTGCAGCCGTTGCCGATTTTCATTCTCCCCAGCAGAACCTCCAGAGGGCGGTAGTAAATTGTGCAGACAGTTGGAGTTATTTCGCCTGAAAGCCGCAGCAAAGAGAACCAACAGACACACATGCGCACAGGTGTATATACGCCCCAACACGCACCGGTTAACATGAAGGCCGAGGTAAAAAGGACAGCACGCACACAAGAAAAAAACGAAAACACAAAATAAAACACAGGCAAGAAAATTCAACCGCAGAGACATGCAAACACTCACAACCACTTGTATGCACACAAACACGCATCATGTACACAGAAATAAACAGACTGGAAGACAAACCATAAGCCACCACAGGAAATACATTTGATGCAAGTGCGACGATGAAGGCATGGTGCAGCAACACATTTATATAGCTCACAATAGAAGATAAGCATGAAGATATACATTAATATAAACATAACAAACATAAACAAACACAAAAGAACACATGTATGCGTATCCAAATAAAAGGTATGCATAAAGAAGCAAAAAGCATGCAGCAGGATACCTAGACAATTCAGGTTACACCCAAGCATGCAACACCAGGTCTATATATTCGTTTTTGCACTGAAACGATCAGCTATCGGTAAAGATAAAGCGCCAGCTATATAGGTGGGACAGCACACAAACATAAACATACACTAGATACAGAAACAAGCAAAAGCATATGTATATACTGGCGATTGCCCTGAAACTCGTAGGCAAACACAACCAACATAAACAAGAAACGCAAGTATGCAGCAGCACGCCTGCACAGCTCAGATTCGACAATAAAGATACAGAGATGAACATGACGATAAGCATAAATATAAAGTTAAAAGAAACAAACAACAAATTCATATACCGGCGTTTGCCCTAAAACTTCGGCAAAGCCCCAAATCTCCGATCTTAAGAACACAATTTTCGCTTTCTGAAGTTAACATCAAATTGTCGGGTTTCAGGTCGCGGTGGCACAGCTGCACAAACACAAAAGAAGCAAATCACAACGCAACTATAATAACCTGAATATAATAATTTAAATGATTAATTTAACATAGTAATGATAGTAATGACAGCAATAATACTATTGAAGAGCTATTATATGCCTATTGGCATTCTTTCACGGATAATAAGGCTGCAATCAACACGAGCTTGAGGACGATGGCAATGGCAGCATTTAATTTGTTATAAAAAAAACATAATTTGTTATAAGTTGAATTAAATTTAAGCACAAGAGGAGAGCAGCCAAACTAAGGGGTTTAGCGGATGGGAATGAAGGAAAGAGCTGTGCTCAAAAGCCATTATAGGTGCAACGTAGTAAACACGAATTATAAAGCCGTAGTGAAACAGAAAAAGCCATCAGCAGCTGCTGTTTTTGCGCTTTATCAGTTGTTACAGAAGGAAGAAACAAGAGTAAACCACAGGAGCAAAACAAACGGCAGCTCATGTTCGTTGCAACGAACAGGGTTACCGTTCGTTTTGTTCTTTACAGCAGAAGAAACCATAAAGAGCTACAGTTTGTCTACCTTTTTGTTTGTCGCGAAAGCAAGGATATCGAGCTGCAGCTTGTTTATTCGTTTTTTGTTACCTTTTCATTATGCAGAAACGCCAGCCCGTTCAGAAGCTGAAATGCAAGAAGTTTGGCGTGCTTCAGGGGGAGGCCCCATTCAGGAGAGACGCTCGGGGAAGGTTTTGCTTCTCTTTTCTTCGCGAGAAGTTTCTTTAAATCTCCCCCCTCACAGAGCTCGTAAGCAGCAAAGACGAAGACCTGTGTCTGCTTTAGCTCCTCCTGCTGCAGCTGCTGCTGCAGCTCCCGCCGCAACTGCTCCTGGTTCTCAGGGTCCGCTGCTGCATGCTGCTGCCGCGCCCACTGTATCCGCTGCTGGTTGATGCTCTCGACCAGACGAGGAAGCTGATCGATAAAGAGGTAACGCATGCGAACCAAATTCGGGTGGGAACCGAATGACTGAAGGCATGAAAGAAAGCAAACCAGAAGCAGTCGTATTAACTCACAAAAGAACCTGTACATACACCTGAACTACAACAATACACGCGTAAAATAAAGCAAAGCAGGGGCAGCCGAACGAGCCAAACAAAACCCGCCAGCAGTCCATACACTCCAACCGTGTGTATTTGAACTTACGGAAATTGTAGAGAGCTCCCGGATGGTTGTACAGCCCAGGCCATCTTCTGTGACGGTTCGCGTCTCGTCTACATAATATTTCACGGCAAATGTTTCGCCTCCCCCACCGCCTTCGTCGGGTTCTTCTACTGCACGGTACACATCGCCGTAGGTTCCACCCCCTAGTCTCTCAACCTGTATATAAAACAGAGCGCCTCATCAGCTGCACCGATTGGATAAAATTCCTCTTCTCAATACTAGCTCCATATGTGGTAATATTCAACGTAAAAGAAGCAATTCTGCGAGCAGCTGCGTAACATGCTTCTAAGATAAGCGAAATCGCAGGTGAGTAGACCCATATATCCCTTTTTCTCCATATTGTCTTTGTATATGCTTGATATCTGCTTCTCTTTAATTCATGTGTTGATCTTTCAAAACTCGTATTTCCATTTGTTTAGGGCTTCACGTTCATACCAGGCGCAGGCGGTGTTCTCGCGGGTCCTCCAGGGGGTTCGGAGAACGAAAGGGAATAACTTGTTGAATAAGATCGACTGTGAAGTCCTGCAGCGCCATTTTGCTTTAGAGAGGGGGCATCGCGCCTCGATAAACCATAAACCCTAAACCCTTAACCCTTAACCGGGGGGTGGTTATCGGGGTGGGGTGGTGGTGGCAGCTGCTGCGAGCCGCTAGCAGCGGCTCCCAGCCATCCTTATATTCGTGATAATCTTCTAAATTGCAGCAATATGAAAGTAATTAGGGAGAAAGAAAAGGGGCAGAGCGGCAGAACATACGCCAGTGTCAACGACATGCAGCGGGCCCAAGGGTTTAGGGCTGGTGGGAAGAGCAACAATAACAGCAAGAACACGAGCAATAGCAGCAATCTAATTCGTTGTTAGATACCCTATGCTCCTGATATGTACATTTTTATTGTAGTTTCGATCGAATAAAGATGAGCATATACTTGCTTGTAGAGATTGTTGGAATCTAGAAGACATACTCAAACACCACCTGCCACCAAGAGGCGTCTTAGCGCCTTTATTCTCTCCCCTGCCCCGTTTGTTTGTTGTTATGACGCTCAGCTGTGCGTTCTGCATTGCAGTTTTACACACACTAACATGTAATGCATAAACACGGCGATAGGAAAATAGGGATTGCCATTCCGCAGACAACGCCGCGAAGAGGAACGTCACCCGTTGCTTAGGGTTTAGGGTCTAAAGAGTTGTTGTAGGTTGGCGTAGGGTCAAGGCTTAAGGGTTTAGGGGCTTGTTACAGGCTAAAATCTCCCGCTTCCTTGATTTACTGCTAGCTGCCTAGGCGGTTTTCCTCCCTGGTTATGCAGACACCTTTAGACATTTATAGCCGTCTCCTTGCAGTTTGAAAATGTACCGACATCTCCCCAACAATCTCAGTGTATGGGGGCGTCTGAATTGAAGAATAGAAGAAACTAAGTGACAAATCGTTATTACGAAACGCCAGCCACTCCTGTCCACCGCCTCCGGCACCCAGGCCTTCTGTCTGACGGTTGGCGTGTACTCCTCTCTCATCCTTATGTGCGGCATATGCTGCTGAGATACTACTACTTGCCATCTGCGCTGATAATCTGTTACTACTACTGCCGTAACAGCCGCACCCACGGCAGCAGCCACAGTATCATCAGCATGAGTAGCGAGATGGCCAGCATTGATTCTTTTGTATCTTTGTAGATGATGCCCCACTAGACACGTGCTGTAGTGCAAATCCGAGCGCTGCCACGCAAGTGGGGTTGCTGAGTTATCCTCAGCGGAGGATAAGTAGGCCTGGTGGGCAATCTGCGGAGTGTGTGTCTGATGTGGTTGCTTGAGGCACTTCCCTGCCGTGTTTGTTCGACGTGTACGGTGTTTGAGCTGTCGAAGGCTTTTGTTCGCGGTACTTGAGGCGTCTGTTTGGGGCGTGTGTTTGTGTGCAGCATGTTACGAGAGAGGTGGCATTCAGTTACGGGTTTATATTCTTACTCCCTACTGGGGCATTAGTTGTTTTCTTATACCTACGTTTTCACATTATCAGATCTCG
>NW_013573492.1:0-1085 GCF_000499745.2 Eimeria mitis
GACGTTGACGGTTGAGGCTCTTCCTCACCTTGCTCTCGGGCCCCACCGCCGGCGCGCCCCACAGACGAACTCGTTGAGAGCTGCAGCAGAGATTCGGCCGCCTCGACCTCTTTCCGACTGCCGCTGACAACCCGACCCGCGGGATCTGACAAGTCAGTTTTCCAGTATGCCCTACGTGTTTTGCCAGACAAGGCAGACGCACTAGGGGTCATTTGGTGGGAGACGGCCTGCTGTCCTGCTTCCAGTGAGCCGGAACTCTCGTGTAGGTCTTTCCCCATGAGCCGTGCCTTAATCGGAGGCACAAGCAAAGCTGAGGCATCATGATCACTATCAGAGCTCAGCAAAGCTGATTCCTCATCCGAATCACTCCCACACAAACTTTCAAATCCACGCTTCGTTCCCTTACCAGCAGACAGCTGGCGAGCGCGAGTGCGCATTGCATGGTTCCTCATACGGGATTGGCTGCACATGGATATTAAAACAACAGCAGCAGTTACAGAGGCAAATGTAGCTATGAAGATGCGTCTACAAGAATGGTCCCACCGACGACTTCCGCGAGCAGACGACGAGTTCTGCACCGGCGCATTAGTCGGATTGAGAGGTGCATCTGCTGCCTTCAGGTGGGGCCCAACCGCTCTGGTCGAATAGTTGCCACTCTCCATCGTCTGTCAAACCCACTGAGAAATGAATTTGGTTTTCGTTACGCCATAATCTCACTCGGCCACTCACCCCAGCGGTACCGACAACTTTATGCCCAACCTGGCAGTTCCACTCCGACACCTGGAATATCTCCTACGCAGAATGGCAGGCTCGACAAAACCATAGCAGTTGAGAGTAGGATGGCTACGTAGATATGAAAGAAAGCACTCGATCTGCAGCCCGACTGCAGAGCATGAGTCTTAGGGTCGATCCCCACGCACGAGAGTAGTCAAGTTTCTTTGTGCGAATTGTTCGGATTTGTCAGCTTAGTTGCACTTGAAACATTAGGTCCAAGTAATCGCTTGTTTTGGGCATAACATTGCCAAGCAGCACAGGCAACTTGTTGGTGCACCGCTGTTCACTTCCCCAGAGCGGGTTGAAGTTGC
>NW_013573492.1:1185-1570 GCF_000499745.2 Eimeria mitis
CGGTCGATCCCCACGCACGAGAGTAGTCAAGTTTCTTGGTGCGAATTGTTCGGATTTGTCAGCTTAGTTGCACTTGAAACATTAGGTCCAAGTAATCGCTTGTTTTGGGCATAAGATTGCCAAGCAGCACAGGCAACTTGTTGGTGCACCGCTGTTCACTTCCCCAGAGCGGGTTGAAGTTGCCTCAAGGTACACCGGTCGCCTGGAATGTTGAATTCATGTTTATTAGTTTATCTTGGTTCCCAAGGCTACGTACGCTATAATAAGCAGTGAAGGCCAGAAGTGCTTCTCGTGGCTATCCCTTATACCCATATCTCCACGGCGGAAGCGAGCGAGGCTGACCGGCGACCACCTGGTTGTTCTCATCAAACCGACGGTCAATTCA
>NW_013573492.1:1703-3330 GCF_000499745.2 Eimeria mitis
GCCCCCCCCCCGTGAAACCCCTGGACGTTTTGTGGTCTCCAAACCGCATAGAGGTCTAATAACGCCTTTTTCTGAACACGTCTCTATTATGCCGATGAGAAACACTATGTCTTCTGCATTTTAATTTACTTATGAGGAAGATTGCCTCCCAGTGCGGGCCGTTGCACGTCGAATGAACGGCTCTTGCCATGCACGTACCAATGGTCAGTTGGGATGTGGATAGAGAGTCTCGCCACTCGAATTATTACTCAAGCAAATAAAAAGTGCAGTGCTAACGGGCGTCATCTTCGCCAACTGTTTGCTAGTTGGGCCGATTTTAAAAGCCGTCTTGGCGGTAATTTTTTGCCCGACGCGGCGAAGATACGCTGCGTGTTTGTGCCCGCAGGGCACCTTTCTATTCAATTTCATAATGCACCAGAAGGGTCAAAGAGCGAATGAACCCGCTTTGTGCCGTGACGAACGATCGACGACTCACTACCAAGAGGCAGGGCTTCTTCTAATACCCTGGGGCTATGCAGGGAGCCCTACAGGTTTACTGAAAATGAAGGTGTTCAGACTCCTACACACAAACCCTGATCGAAACGCTTGTCGAAATAAATAACTTCCATTCCTTAGATAGTAGAATTGTTCAGCGAATCACGACTGGTAGACTGAACAAATCGCCAGAACAGAGCATCAGCTTGCTACGGTATAGTATGAATGAACGGAACTAATTGCTTCCACAAATATATAGTCAATACACGCCAAAAACGAAACAGACATTGCACATGGTTCTGGTCTTTTGCTGGACGTGTAACCGCGGGACACGCTCGGGTGGTGCCGGTCAGGCTCATGTCCCTGAGGTGTCAGCGTGTGTGGTTACAGCCTGCACCAACTTTGCGAGTAGCTCCCGATGATAGGTGCTGTGAGTTGATATGCTGTAACTACCCGAAATGAATGTGTACTGCATAACACAGATAATCTCTAAATCGAATATTCTACCCATGATCCACACCTTTACACTAAGAAAGATAATGAACCCATTGTAGCACTACCCACTACAATAATCCACCCTCCACAGAAGTGTTTGACGCATACAGACGTGTCGGAACAAAGAGGAGACTGGGGGCAGGTGCGTGTGCATGTGAAAACAATCGACCCGAGGCGAAGGCCTGGCGGTTCAAAGTGGGTCGATCAAGGGGTCGCTGGGTACGAGGAATTCGACAAAACCGCATGCACTGCTCTCGAACGGCGATGGCGCCAGGCTTGGAGGAGATATGGGCAACCCCGAAAGTAGTCTTCTGCCTCGCAGTAGCCCGGTCTTCAGGAGCTCCACGCCACCTAACACGATACTGTGCTGCCGACCCCTAACCGCGTTGGCTGAGAATGTGGCCCATCTTATAGCTGTCGGTGAAGTTGGCATGGACACCACGAAAGGGCAGCTATCCGGCCTCCACTTTTTGGGAAGCCATATTCGGATCGCGGGGGCGCTCAGGAATGAGCTGCGACACGGGGAACGCATCGTGGTGATCCTACGCGGGTGGGAGGGTTAAACCAGAGGCAACCTTACCGATCCGCTGTGACTGAACGGTCCCCGGAATCCCGGCACGGCACGAATTTACTGCGACATTTTCTGTAGAAGGGATCG
>NW_013573492.1:3430-3819 GCF_000499745.2 Eimeria mitis
ATAGTCTTCTGGCTCGCAGTAGCCCGGTCTTCAGGAGCTCCACGCCACCTAACACGATACTGTGCTGCCGCCCCCTAACCGCGTTGGCAGAGAATGTGCTCCATTTCATAGCTGTCGGTGAAGTTGGCATGGTCACCACGAAAGGGCACATATCCGGCCTCCACTTTTTGGGAAGCCATGTTCGGATCGCGGGGGCGCTCAGGAATGAGCTGCGACACGGGGAACGCATCGTGGTGATCCTACGCGGGTGGGAGGGTTAAACCAGAGGCAACCTTACCGATCCGCTGTGACTGGACGGTCCCCGGAATCCTGGCACGGGACGAATTTACTGCGACATTTTCTGTAGAAGGGATCGACTGTTGAATCGCACTTTGCCCCCGACGGTGAAG
>NW_013573492.1:3926-4724 GCF_000499745.2 Eimeria mitis
ACAGCTGATGGGGATAAACATTCTATATTCCTTCCGCAGGCTGTCTTCAACGGCATTAAAATGTTTAGTTACGGCGTGTCAGCGGTTACTCGTTCAGCTACTCTCCCCATCACTGGGTGAACGGGAATCTCATCTAATCAAATAAGTAGCCTCAGCAGCTGCCCCTGCAAGCTCATCGGGAAATCGATTTTCTACGTAACAGCTGGCCTGCCAACAGCGGCTCCGCAAGACCCCTGCGGAGGAGAGGCACCTTCATCGTCCAAGTGCAGTAGCGTTCGTAGTCCCTAGCTTTTCTGGGACGAAGAAGCAAGCACCAGACTCACCAGACATCGCATCAATGGACTTTCCAAAATGTGGGCCTACACAGAACGCACCTCGGAATAGATTTAATGTTCAGCCACCTGCTGCAAGCTACACTGCTTTTAAGAGCAGCCCGTGGTAATTCGCGTGGACCTAGTTCTATAGATGAATGCGCATGTGCTTGCTAATAAACATCAATTTTATGGGATGTGAACTACAATAAGCATATGTTTGGACCTTCCATTCAGACCAGCATTCTATGCAACTTCGTGCTGTTGTTTTCAAAACACGCGGCTACCAACCTCACCCCTTCCAGCTATTGGCTACGTCGCCTTCCACGTCTTTCTTTGGTCTTTCGTTTCGCTAGGAAAGGGCAAGACTCTAAAGCGGCTTTGCCTTAGCTGCCTGATGAGGACTTATTGTGCACTATCCCACTTTCCTCAGTGAAACTGTCGAGTGCATATAGAATGCCGCCAACTTGATCACCTTGCTATAGCC
>NW_013573492.1:4824-5063 GCF_000499745.2 Eimeria mitis
ACATTTCTACTATGCACTTATCGAGATACCGAACGACTTTTCGACGGACTACCATGATGTCAGGGCGCTACACTCGGCTCTGGCTTTGGCTTGAATACTTCTGCTGTTTCAAAGGGGTCTGCACCACAAGGGATGTACTGGTCATCCTAAAGCGTAAGTACTTGGGGATTCGTCGACACTAGAGAAGACGAACTTTCCAAAGCTCAAGTGTGCGGCTACGACACGCCTTCCTGGTGTCG
>NW_013573492.1:5382-5573 GCF_000499745.2 Eimeria mitis
AGATGACCTAGCTGTGCACTATCCCACTTTCCTCAGTGAAACTGTCGACTGCATATAGAATGTCGCCAACTTGATCACCTTGCTATAGCCGACAGATTTAGTTTCTTGCGACTGCTAAGAACACGCTGCTGTGGTTGTAATGGGTCCTGGCCCTCAGACGGGGACCGAAGGAAGTTGAAACCGAGTTGAAG
>NW_013573492.1:5673-5935 GCF_000499745.2 Eimeria mitis
CTAGAATATCGCCAACTTGATCACCTTGCTATAGCCGACCGATTTAGGTTCCTGCGACTGGTAATAGCACGCTGCTGTGGTTGTAATGGGTCCTGGCCCTCAGACGAGGACCGAAGCAAGTCGCAACCGAGTTGAAGAAAACATGCGGTACGGGTTTCCAAACAGTAGATTATTTCCTCGCCAGTCTGCAGTTGGCTTGGGCGTGGCGGCGTAAGCGCCTAGGCCTGGCGGGGAGTTCAGGTAGACTGCCAAGAGCTGCATC
>NW_013573492.1:6035-6166 GCF_000499745.2 Eimeria mitis
AAAACATGCGGTACGGGTTTCCAAACAGAAGATGATCTCCTCGCCAGTCTGCAGGTGGCTCGGGCGTGGCGGCGTAAGCGCCTAGGCCTGGCGGGGAGTTCAGGTAGACTGCCAAGAGCTGCATCACACCT
>NW_013573492.1:6266-6367 GCF_000499745.2 Eimeria mitis
AACAGATTTAGGTTCCTGCGACTGATAACAGCACGCTGCTGTGGTTGTAATGGGTCCTGGCCCTCAGACGGGGACCGAAGGAAGTTGAAACCGAGTTGAAG
>NW_013573492.1:6467-7332 GCF_000499745.2 Eimeria mitis
GACAGATTTAGGTTCCTGCGACTGATAACAGCACGCTGCTGTGGTTGTAATGGGTCCTGACCCTCATACGAGGACCGAAGCAAGTTGCAACGGAGTTGAAGAAAACATGCGGTACGGGTTTCCAAACAGAAGATGATCTCCTCGCCAGTCTGCAGGTGGCTTGGGCGTGGCGGCGTAAGCGCCTAGGCCTGGCGGGGAGTTCAGGTAGACTGCCAAGAGCTGCATCACACCTTGCTGCAACACTTGCTGCAAAACACCCCTACATGTAAGCATAACCAGGCCTCCTCTCCATGCATGCACTAAAACCGCTAACAATTGTTATGCCCGTTTTGAGCCCTCAGTAGCCAACTGGCTCGTAAGTAGAAATGCATGCACCAACTGAACACAGACAAAGCTGCAACAACACTGACTGGTGCGCTAAGAACTTCCTTCACGTTCAAGGCGCCTCCGAGCGTTCGACAAGACAAAACAAAAGTCGGACTCTTCCTTCACCTGGATGATTGCTACCTCCTGAAGCTAAACCCGACGAAAACGCAGACTCCAACTAGAAAAAAGAAACGGCCAACTGTCTCCACTTCAAAGCATGGCGAGCGACCTGTACTTTCCGCTCGATACTTCTGGGATAATGCCTGCAGGCTGTACGCAAGTCGACTGTACTTATCGTCCTTGGCAGATTGAGTGGCCTTTCAGAGCTATCGCCGCTAATGCCAACAATGTAAGAGGCTCTCTGGCAACACTGGTCTGGCCCCAGAGTCTCCACAAAAGCTGCTGGCAGTCGAGTTGCCTAAGCCCTCAAATTGCAGTAGCGCGCGAACGATGTAACTCGTTTAAGATCTTGAAATACATCCGTATTGCACTGCAAAAA
>NW_013573492.1:7362-8534 GCF_000499745.2 Eimeria mitis
GGACGGTGACCAGGCCCCTAATTTCGAGGTAAGCTGCCTGAAATAGCTTACCTCGTTGCGCTCCTCAACCAAACGCAGGACGCACAACGAGGGTGCTATCTCCCGTAGGCCGTCAGGCGGGACCTTTTGGGCTACAAAAGGGTTTGTCGTCATTTCGCCAGGCATCAAATGTGCTACCTTTAAAGCGCCGCGGAGACAGTCGCGAGCAGAAAAGCATCCGTTTAATCTTGATAAGGTCGACGTCTGAAGGGCGCTTTCCCGTCATTAAAAGTCGCAACGCCAAATTAAGCTCCCGACAAAGTATCTTGCTATAGTGAGTTTTCGCGAGAGTGTTCGGGGGAGAAAGCAGTTGCCACTGGTTAGTGAAGTCAAGACGGATCTTGCCAGTAACTCTCTCCCACCAGGGTCCACTCGCCGGTTCCCCCAGTAACTGCAGAGTTGCCACAATTATGTCCATACACAGGAAGCGGAGCCCTAGGTACTCCGCAACAATGCGCGAAGGAGCATGTTTGTCAGGAGACGTAGCGTGCACAATATACTTGCACAACCGCTCAGCGTCGTAGGTTAGCTTTTCCATTTCCTCGGGGGTGAGTGAGGGCTTTGCAAGGTGCTCGCGCGCCCTAGACAGCAAAACGGTCGGCTTTGCCGTAAGCCAGCCTTCACATACAGCAGTTGTGGAGCTGAAACTTCTCAGAAGTTTAGATTTGTCTACGACCGGTAGACGAACAAACGGGTGACTGGAAATGGGCAAATTCCCCAGAGCAAGAGCAGCTGGTACCTCAGCTTCCGCGCGTTCAGCCACAGAAAGACGTTTTTGCAAACGGCGAGCACTTTGCGTTGATTCGGCAGACGTTGACGGTTGAGGCTCTTCCCCACCTTGTTCTCGGGCCCCGCCACCGGCGGCCTCCACAGACGAAGTACTCGTTGACAGCTGCAGCAGCGCATCGGCGGCATCGACCTCTTTCTGACTGTGGCTGGCACCCCAATGTGTGGGATCGGATACGGCAACCGGAGAAGCTCTCAGAGAATGTGTGCCAGGCAAGGCAGACGCACTAGGGGCCAATTGCGGGGATATGGCCTGCTGTTGGGCTACCGGTACGCCGGAGCTCTCGTGTAGCTCTTGCCCACTGCGCGGCTGTTTAGCTGGGGGCACAGTCGAAGCTGAGGCATCA
>NW_013573492.1:8634-13709 GCF_000499745.2 Eimeria mitis
TTTGAGGGGATATGGCCTGCTGTTGGGCTACCGGTAAGCTGGAGCTCTCGTGTAGCTCTTGCCCAATGCGCGGCTGTTTAGCTGGGGGCACAGTAGAAGCTGAGGCATCGTCATCACTATCAGAGTCCAGCCATGCTGACGCCTCATCCGAATCGCTCTCACACAAGCTTTCAAATCCACGCTTCCTTCCCTCACCGGCAGACAGCCGGCGAGCGCGAGTGTGCAGTGCATGGTTCCACATCTGAGCTCGGCTGCAAATGGATATTAACAACACAGCTGCAGTTATAGAGGCCAATGCAGCTATGAATGCGCGTGTACAAGAGTGAGCCCGCAGAAGAGATCCACCACCCGACGACAGCTCCGGCGCTTGTGCATTAGTTGGAGTGACAGAAAGTGCATCTGCTGCCTCCACATAGGGCCCAACCGCGCTGCTCGAAAAGCCTCCACTCTCCATTCTCTCACTACCACTCAGAAGTGTATCTGGTTTTCATTAATCCATAGTCCCACTCGGCCACTCACAAACGGTTGTTGCGCTAACTGCAAGCCCAGCGTCGCAGTCCCACTTCGACGCCNTCCCACTCGGCCACTCACAACGGTTGTTGCGCTAACTGCAAGCCCAGCGTCGCAGTCCCACTTCGACGCCTGGAATATCCCCTCCGCAGAATGGGGGGCTCTACAGAACTAAAGCGGCGGAAAGTAGTATGGCGGCGTAGATACGAAGCAAACACCTCAACCTGCAACCCCACTGCAGAACGCGGGTTTAAGGATCGATCCCCACGCAGGAGTGAGATCACGTTTAATGGAGCGAAATCTCTGGTCGGCTTAGTTGCACTTAAAATACTGCATTCCAGCAACCGCCTGTTTTTGGCGTAGCACTGTCAAGCAACATAGGCACCTGTTGTTGCAGCATCGCAATGCTGTGCTCACTCCCCCAGAGGAGGTTGAAGTTGCGGCAAGATACAATGGTGTCGGGAACGTTGAATTCAGAGGTTTTCTAGTTGATACTGGTTTTCCAGTACTCGGCAGCAACAATCAATGGAAGGATATGAAAGAATTGTATTTAGATGCGTGTCTGATGGCTATTGCTTGTGGCTCATCTGCCTGGGGCAGTCCCTGCGCCGGAAGTGAGCGAGGCTGAGTTGCAAGCACCTGGATGGTGTCGTCACACCAATGGTCAATTATTCCTTTAGTAGAATGGCACGCTAGATATTAAGGATATGCTTTCTTGTCTAAAATGTTTCTCAAATGCTGCACTTGGTCGTGCGTTCCGCTTCTCCCNGGACTCTCGCCTTCGTCTGCATTTGCTCTCATGGAACACAACATGGAAACATTGCTCCTTTTGCTGTTCCCGAAAGACATAAAAAGGTTTATTGACGCATTTTTATGAACATGTCTCTACCATACCAATGATTATCACGAAGTCTTCTGCACTTTTGTCTGCGCCTATGGCGAAGATTGCCACTGCAGGTCGAGTCATCGCTTCTTGCCATGCATGTGCCAGTGCCCAGTTCGAACGTGGATTCTGCGTTTCTCCACTAGTTTTAATACTGAATCATATTAAAATATCACTGCTGAGATGCCTCCTCTTCGCCATTGCTGAAACGGTCTTTAAAGCTGCCTTGGTGGTAGCCTGCTGCCGGATAGTGAGTATACAAAATATATGATGCGTGTTCCTGCGCGCGGGGCCTCATGCTATTCAGTTTCCGGATGCACCAAACGGGTGAACAGGCGAATGAACCCGCTTTTTTCAGCGACGGAGACTCCACAGTTGATTGCCAGGAGGCAGTTTCTCTGCACAAGGAGGCGTAACAGCAACTTTCGATTTACGACTCCAGGGAACAGAAAATGGGAAAAGACATTCAATATATTGCTTCCGCAAGCTGTCATCGCAGGCAGTAAACGGTTTTCTGTGGTGCGTCAGTGGTCCCTCGTTGAGCTACCCTCTGCATCACTGGCTATACCGTATTCTCTTCTGAGCCAATGAGTAGCGTCACCAGCTGCCCCTGCAAGTTCGACGAGACACCAATTCTCTATGTAACAGCTGGCCTCGCACCAGTGGCTGCGGAAGACCCCTTCTGAAAAGAGGCTACCTTCATCATCAAAGCACAGTACAGTTCCTATACCCTGGCTTTTCTGGGATGAGGAAGCGTGTACCACACCACCAAATACGCTGCTTATTCTGGAGACGGCAAACTGAATGATCATAAGGCAGCTGCTTAGCATCGTTCTACCTGAATTACTTATTGCTCACCCGGGATCCTCTTCGGCCTGNTCATAAGGCAGCTGCTTAGCATCGTTCTACCTGAATTACTTATTGCTCACCCGGGATCCTCTTCGGCCTGTACCTGTAAGATGCAATGCGTATTCGGAAATAGCACATTTTCGACATCTCGCTGGACTGCCTCTAATTGCTTCCCAGCCCTGCACTGAACTCCATAGCTGTGAAACGTCGTGGAGGCTGCGTCGGGCACAACGATACTCGATCCAATTGAGCGAATTCCATAATGGAGGGGTCCGCTCGGATCTGAACACTTCGCCATATGATCCACTTGCTCACCCAATGATACTGTGTCATGTGTCTGCACAAAAGGGAAGATGCGATCAAACTGAAATGAGCCTCACGCGGAACAGTAACTGTGAGGGCATTAAAGGGTTGGAATGGAAAGCTGCATGTTTTTCGCTTTGGTGTAATTCATCTTTGTATTTATACCCGTAGTATAGGTGTCCTCTGTCTCACCCACCCGGTCCCAAGTGCCCCAGTGTGAACTAGCCAAATGCACTTCTTATCGTGGTGTGTTGATGTTGTGGAATCGTTTTATTTCCTGGCCTACACTCGTGAACTGTACTTCAGGTATAGGTTTTTCTCTAGAATGCCCAGTGCGTGTGAGTCAGAGTACCTGAGGAAGCTATGGATGGACTTAAGAGCGAAATAGCTTTTTTCCTTTCTTCGAATATCTGAGGAATACGTAGGTAATCGTCCTGCACCATCAAAAACGTGGTATAACTCCTCCTGACTGTCTTATCGTCTCACTGAATAGCATTGCGAAACAGATGGATCGGAACATCTCGCCCTGCCAGACAGCTGGAAGCCCGGGGATGACGATGCGATGGTAGCGCCCAGGGAAACGTACTTCGCGCTATTGTTAAGCTGGTGCACGTCACACGCAAAGTCATCGAGTGCAAAAGATGACATTCACTGTCTACGCCGAAAGGTAGTTGAAACAGCATGCGCCCGCCGGTGAGTAGGCAAATGCGGAAAACCAATTTTTAAGGCAGCGAAGGCAGGTAAAGGTTACTCACGGACGGGAGCATGCTTTGCCAACTATGTGGACAAATGGGGAAAATCCAATTTTGGAGGCAGAGTAGGCAGGTAAAGTTTAAACAGTCACCAGGCTTGCAGACCAGTGCAGGTGTCAATCAGACTGTATGAATCTTAGTCTACAAAATTATTCCATGTATTTGCTTCCAGACCACCGCATCAATTGCTTGTGGCTCTACATCCCACGATGTGACGTACCCCATTGTTTGCGTCGATCGCCTAAAGATGAGAGCTGCCCTTTTACAGTCAGTCCTCGGAGTCTTTGGGGCGTTTTTCTGGATATGCCTGTGCCTCTAAAAGCTACGTTTTGCACTACGGGAAAGTTGGCACGTTGGTGTAATAATGGGTCCGAATGTCTGCTTGCCAAACGCTGACCGTAGTATACTGTGGAAAAAACTAAGCTAAGCCCCAACGTCGTGCTGCTGTACATGCAAGTGGAGCAATTTTGGAGCAATCTTGCCCTATGCGTAAACAGGAAAGCTGTAGGTGCGTGCCTGCATAGATAGGCTCATTAGTGTGCCTCGATCACTGGTGCTCCGCACTACAGTAGTAAATCAATGCGTATAGACTGTAAAACTGTGTATGGTATCTTGTCTGGTCAGCGTTCCAAGTGAAAATCACTCTGCAAGCTCTTCACTGAAAGTAGTGGCAGGAATGGGAGGTTCAAAATCATTGNTCCAAGTGAAAATCACTCTGCAAGCTCTTCACTGAAAGTAGTGGCAGGAATGGGAGGTTCAAAATCATTGACGCTCGCCGGTCCACTGCATAAATGAAAGTTTGCGCAAAAAAAAAATACAAAATGAACCGCGCTGCTGCATTACTATGGTATACTGGGCGTTCTCAGCAGGTTTTAGATGTTTGTACAATTTACTTCAACTACAACACCCAGCAAGCTTTGGCACGCACATCGAGACCGATGAGTCGTGCATCATGGGTTCCGCTGGTGTCTTGCCCGTTCTGCCATATATGCATGGGATATAACCATAGTATTGTCACAGGTTCCAACTGCGACGCACGAAGTTCACCGGAACTGGCATCACTGGACTTTGGAAAGCGTGGGCCTTCACCGAAAGCACCTCGGAGTATATCCAACGTTCAACTACCTGCTAGCCGAAGGTGAGTTCAAGAACAGCCGGTGATAATCCGCGTGGGCGTGTTTCTATAAATGAATGCACATGCGCTTGTTAATCAAATAAGCGGAGATATTAGAGGAAGACTGAAAAACACGGGCTGCTCTTTTCCACTTCCATCAGATGAAGCTAAACTGACCGACGGGTCCTGGCGCATCCTCGTCTGGCCTCCACGGCATATACGGAATCATGAATGCCACTGGCTTTGCCATAAATGTAAATTTTATAGGATGTGAATTATTACAATAAGCATATGTTACAAAAACCAGGCGACAGTGCCTGCATACACAGCGACAAGCTTCCACCACAGGTTTACTGCCGTAATGGAACGTTTGTATAACGGGTTAAGAGAAAAACCACGGCTAAAACGGGACTAACAATGTCCTTGTTTAGTGGATAATGGTTTCCAACACAGCTTCCCTCGGAGAATATGAATCTCTAGAGCGGAGCAAAGATGAACTGTGATATTTTACTCCTTCTTTTGTTGCTGTTGTTCCTGTGAAATCAAAAACTCCCTGTCGTCTTGTCTCCAAGGGTTAAACCAGGGCCTTCTGTAATAACGGTCAGTATTCCGCGAGCAGAACAGCCGTCGCTTAATACTAACAGTAAGGTTGCTTGAAGGGCGG
>NW_013573492.1:13724-16866 GCF_000499745.2 Eimeria mitis
CCTTGCCGCTCCACTCCTAGGACTTCGAGAACGGAGACAAGGGCATCCAATGCGAGAAAGCGCTTTCCCAGAGCCTCGACAAGTCGGCTGGGAGCGGAAGGCAGTTCATACTCGTGGAAAAAGAGTAAATTAGCCATAAGTTTTTCCGCCAAACCGGCCAACTCCACTAGATCCTCTTTAGTCAGTGCTTGTTTGATAAGCTTACGGCGCACCTCGATCAATAACGGATGCACTATTCTAGCTCCCTCACGAGATAGAGCAGATGTATCTGGATTGAAATGCACGCGGTAGCCACTTGTATCCGCAGAAGGCAAGCGAAAGAAGGGGTGCGTGTCATTGTTAACTCTGGAAAGCAACAGCGGTGCCGCAGTGCTGGTCTGCGAAGCCGTGGGTCTACGAATCGATTGAGGAACTGGCCGTTCGCGTTTTTCGGGCGCATCAGATTGGCTGCTGACACCAGCTCCAGAAGTACTTGGCTGTGGGGAGGTTTCGGGCACATCAGATTTGCTAGTTTCATCTTTTGCAGAAGGACCCGGTTCTGCTTCTTCTGTTTCCCATAGCTGGCTGGGAAGAAAAACACCTGCAGGTAAAACATTACTCCACGGATCAGTGGTAGGATCCACAGTCCGCACCACTCTCATCCACGCTTGTTCGTTGGCGCCCGTGTATTCCTGTTCTACAACCACATCCTGAGAAGCGCCCTCATCAGGAAATTCCACACGACTCAGATATTTCAAAGCAGTTCCTAATTCCCTGTCTGACATATACATTGATGCATACATATTATAAAAAGCCCTCGACGTTAAAGCAGGCGTTCGTGCAAGCGGCTCGTTGTCCATCTCTTGAACAAGNCCCTACGCTCGAGGAACCTAGATGGTGGGGGAGATACTTCCATCCGCCCCCGTTTAGGGGGAGGAGGGGAAATCCTGTGGCCGCGCAAATCACTCGGTCCACCGGCAGGAGGCGCCTTACGTTTGGCTTGCTCCGGTGATTCAACTTTTCCCTGTGGGCTCTCTAAAGAAATACTGGAAGACGCTGTGCCTGGTGAGGTATCTGGTTCTTCTTCAGAAGGCTCACTTTCAGAATCGTCATCTAGCCAAGCCTCACATGTCGCCGCGAAGACGGAGTCGGAATCACTGTCTTCAGCCAGCCGGCGACCCGCGTGTGGATACCCCCCCCTTCCTTTAATGCACATCTTTATGAGCATGACAACAGCTGCAATGGACGCTAACGCAGCTAGAAAGAAGTAGGCGCCAGAATGAGATCGAAACGACCGCTGGCGGCAGCCCCCACTAGAGAAACCTGGTGACGAAGCGGGACCAGAAATAGCTGACGGATGAGTCGTTGATGTGCTGGCATCTTGAAATACCAATTCTTGGGAAGGGTGCGTCCCAGTGTCACTTAGAAGAGTCAGCATCACCAGGTGCGGTGAACGAAATTCCGATTGCTCTCACTGGATGACTGAGCCAAGCCCTGGGACGTTCTTGAATTTCAGGATTCTATACAACACCTACAGGAACTTTTGTTCCGGGAACCATGCCGTTTGGATGACGTTTTCACCTGCAACAGTCCTAAGAGCAATGTTACCAGCTGTACCTTGAGAGCGATCCTGACGAAAACAGAAGAATGGAACTTTGGAACGCTGCAAGCNATGTTACCAGCTGTACCTTGAGAGCGATCCTGACGAAAACAGAAGAATGGAACTTTGGAACGCTGCAAGCGTGCAATTAGAAAGAATATTAACAGAATATTTGTGGAAATATCAGAGAAGTACACAGAGTTATCGAGTCGAGCGACTGGAGTTGCAAGCAAACACCGCGGGAACAACAGTGCACTGGTTCGTCGGGAACCAGCATCGAGTTGCAGTGGGGCGGCAACCCCAGAGACACCGAAACCGTCAGCTTCAAACAGTAATTCAGAAACAAATGCAAACTTTTTCAGTCGACTGTGTTGTTGCAGAGGTGCTTTTCCCGAAATTGTAAGAAATGCCATTGATTCATGTCCCCACGTGTGGTGCCTCGAGTGTAGTGCACAGCGTAACGCAGTCAAGACGGAACAACATATCGTGGTAGTACAATTCAGCCGAAGAGCGTTTGTTTTGCAAATAAGAAGAAACCAAAAAACGAAATCATGTTTTATAACAGTTCCTGCATACGGAATACACCTTGTGTGTTCCCGCAACTGGGCCCACGCTTACGGCTGTGGTGGACGGAAACACGATGCCATCCACGCACGCAGATGGGGATCGAGAGATCTTTCTTTAGGGGAACCCAGATCATTCTTAATGAGATTATGCTTTTCCATGTAAGTTTCTGTCAGTTACTGACAGAAACAACGGGGACTTATATATCTTATTCGGCTAGGAAACCACGTTTAGGAGCAAAGTCATCTATGTCACTGCCTGCAGTATCCTTCAGTTCACAGGACANGCTAGGAAACCACGTTTAGGAGCAAAGTCATCTATGTCACTGCCTGCAGTATCCTTCAGTTCACAGGACAAGGAATCGTTTGGTGAAATCCTCTGTTCCCAGTACGAAGCCAGCATTTCCTAGTTACAAATAGTTTATGCTTACTATATTTGGGTACTGCAGATTCACACAATGCTGATAAGCTATCGGTACGACCCTAAATGATCAGCAGGCGAGGAAAAGACAAGGTCGCTGTAAAGCCCTCGGGTTCAGCAAGGAAGGCAAAGGGAGAGTAAAATCCCTTTTGGGACAAAAGCCCAAGCTTTCAATTTTTAAAATATTCTAAACAGTTTTAATCGAAGTGGTATAGCTCATTGCGATGACCAGTATGTATGCACGAACTGTGTACACCAGACACCTCTACGCAGTTTCTTAGACATGAGCCCTGTAACCAACACCCCTAAAGGCCCTTAAGGACTTCCGGCGTCGCCCCCTGGGCCCGCCTAGGCCCGCCGCAGCCAGTCAGGTGCAGCTGCACCGTGGCAGGCCTCCAACTCTACACGAGTCAGTTCCTTCTGGTGGCATATAAGGAGCCCCTCAGTCGAGGAATACGTCCTCTCTTGTCCTGACTTCCACCAGCAAAAGCTCCAAAACACCCCCAGACCTGTTCTCCTGCACTGCCTGCCTATTCCCTATAGGATCTGGACGAACGATTCCATTGATTTCATAGTGGG
>NW_013573492.1:16966-18763 GCF_000499745.2 Eimeria mitis
ATATGACCACCGCCAACAACCCAGAGGCAGACGGCCAGACAGAACGAAGTAACCGCACCCTGGTGCAGTACTTGCAACTTTACACCCAACAGAACTCCTCTAACGGGCTCGATTTCCTTGCTTGTGCAGCATGCGTTTCTAATACTACAGTGCACTCGTCAACACTTTGCTCCCCGGCATGCCTGGTTTACACGAAAGCTCCACTAGCTGACCCGACGATGGATCTCGCTGTTGGAAGCCAGCCCCGAATGACCACGGCTTCTGGCATCCGCAAACAACGCAGCAGAACACAACGCAGCAGCGCGGGAATGCATGAGAAACGCACAGGAACGCTAAGACAAAAACTACGACAAAAGACGTTCAGAAGTTGCTTTCAAAACGGGCGCCTTGATTCTATTGGATTCGCAGGCCCTACGTAGCTCGCAGGAACACGAGCAGCCCCAAAAGTTTGCAACACGATGGTTTGAGCTGTTTGCAGTCCGCTCCTCGGTCAACGCGTTGGCGTACGACATTGAATTGCCCTTAACGTGATGTCATCACAAGATTAACGCTGGTTGCTTAAAACCGTTTCGGGAATCTCCGCGGTCCTCTCGCACACTGGTGTGGAAACAGCAGTAACGTCACCACGAGAAGCCACTCCTGGAGGATACAGAGATTCTAGAGGCACGTGCTGACGCTCGCACAGGCCATAAGGAGCGCGAGTACTATATAAAGTGGCCAAGCATCCGTGAACCTGAGTGTGTTTCGGAAGATCGCGTACGCGAAGCAATCCACCCAGAACAGCTACGAGCTCTAATTGACCGTGCAACACCTACAGTCAGTGTGCGCATGTAAACTGTGCGAGGAAATGGGAAACGGACGGTTAGTTAGTAACGGATCTCGTGTTACGCGTCAGCAAATACCCCTATTTTTACACTCAGGTGTCCTTGACAGCTAATTAACTTGCCTCACCATTTTCCCTTTCTCACGTACACAGCGAGCTTGTGGGGCGGACACATCAGACAAGCTGCATTCTCATCTGCTGGGGCTGGGCACCACATCTGGAGCTTTACCGGGAGCCCCACGCACCTGCAACAAGTCGCGGTGGGAAGAGAGACGCAGCTAGGAGAGCAAACAAGAAGGAACCCAGAGGGATCTGTGCAAAGCAGCAGCCTTATCACTCCACAACTCAGCGGGGGTGCGGGAAGCGGCGTCAGCAAGGCTAGCAAAGCACAGACGACCGGGTCGGGAAGGCACCGCCGTCCCTCCCTACGGTGGAGATCAAATGCCGGGATTGAACTATGACAGTTTCTCGATTGTTGATTGACCCCTCTGACGCAACCTCTCAATGCCAGGAGGAGCGTGCGATTGGCGCCGCAAGCAGCTAATCCTGCGCCCAATTGCTGCCGCCTGCACGCTTTCCTCCGTAAGAGGGGACGATCTTGCAGTTTAACACTGAGGGTTCAGTTATTCCTTTTGTTTTAGACTTACTTTCCACGTGCTCTATGTCTACAATCACTGGAACATTGCCGTTATAGCACTTGTTATCTGGCCTTTATCTAGGACAGAGGGGAGCCGCAATGTAGGTAAACACTTAAGGCAAGAGTTTCCCAAAAGCAGGTGACCCCCGCCGTGGCCCTAGGCATCCTGAACGCTGAGCTCAGGGTCTGGCTGTTGCGGGGAGGGGCAGTCAGAAACGGGGTTGCAGCGTACCCTGCTGCGGCTGGTAGTATACAAGCCAGCCCCACGTGTAACGCTAGTTCTCTGGCCTTGACCTGACCAGAGACGAGCCGCAATGAAGGCAAAGACTTAAAGCAA
>NW_013573493.1:0-1181 GCF_000499745.2 Eimeria mitis
TCGCTAACTGCGTTCGATTGGGACAAACACTCCTCGTAAACCCTAATTTATAAACCCTAAACCCTAAACCATAAACCCTAATTTACAAACCTGCGTTTATAAACCCTCATTTGTAAACCCTAATTCCATAAACCCTTTTTTCTAAACCCTAGTTTCATAAACCCTCATTTTACTCGCTAATTGTGTTCGAATAGGAGAAACATTACTCGTGAACCCTAAACCCTAAACCCTAAACCTTAAACCCTAATTTCATAAACCCTAATTTATAAACCCTAATTAATTAATACTGGTAAACCCTAATTCTTAGACTCTAGTTAATTAATATTAATAAACCCTAATCCATAAACCCTCAAAACCCTAAACCCTAAACCCTAAAACCCTTATAGCATTTTCATGAGAGAACACGTGATAAACCCGTAAACCCTAAACCCTCAACCCCCTAAACCCTAAACCCTAAACCCTAAACCATTTGTAACACGACAAACCCTTTCTTTGACTGTGTGTCTGTGTCTATCCGAACGGCAAGGGTTTAGGGTTTAGGGTTTATGGTTTAGGGTTTAGGGTTTGGGTTCAGGTCGAAGACATAGAAGAAGATATCCCCCCTCTGTTTTCTCCTTTGCTGCGTCTGCCGCTGCAGCAGCAGCAGCAGCAGCAGCAGCAGCACGCAGCAGCAGCAACAGAAAACCCTCCTAGGGTTTATATCGGTGGTTTAGAGCTGAAAGTAGATAAAAACTTTTCTCTCGTGTTTACTACGAAACTACATAACCCTCATTATCTACCCGATATAGCTATGCAGGAAAGAAAACCCTAAACCCTAAACCCTAAACCCTAAACCCTAAACCCTAAACCCTAAACCCTAGGTGTTCGTAGCACCTTCTCCCACCTCGAAACCCTACACCTTCATACTTTTCCTAACTTTTTAATTCTTGTAAACCCTAAACCCTCATAAACCCTAGAGGGCTTCACAAACCCTAAACCCTAAACCCTAAACCCTAGCAGCTCTTTAAACCCTCACAAACCCCAAACCCTTCTAAACCCTCACCCTTGACGAAGCAACTAGCAGCGCTCTCTCCCTCCTCTATATAAAACCCTTTTTTGTATGCAATATATAAGGGTTTAGGGTTTAGGGTTTAGGGTTTAGGGTTTAGGGTTTGGTGTGTTTCAGCTATCAATCGTAGACT
>NW_013573493.1:1786-4035 GCF_000499745.2 Eimeria mitis
GTATTTTTTTATTTTTATGAAATATATTTAAATATAAACAATTTTATTTTTTTTTTTATCTTAACACTAAACCTCTCTCTCCCCTCTAGGGTTTAGGGTTTAGGGTTTAGGGTTTAGGGTTTGTGCAGGAGGAGACAATGCTGCGTTTACTATCAAACTGCAACGGAAATATTCTCGATGATGCTGAGCTAACAAACACCCTTATAGAGGCTAGAAACACAGCTGATGCTGTTGCTGCTCGCATGCAAGAAGGAGAAATAATAATAAATAAAATAAATAAAATAAGTAAATTTTATAAACCCGCAGCAGCAAGAGGTTCTCTATTTTTTTTTACTACACAACAACTCAAAACCCTAAACCCTATGTACACCACAAGTCTAGAACTCTTCCTAGATACATTCACTGCTGCTATCAGGGAGCAGCACCAGCAATACAAACCCTTGCTGCAGCTGCAGCCGCAGCAGCAGCAGCAGCAGCAGCAGCAGCAGCAGCAGCAGCAGATGCTGGAGAGTCCTGGAAATCCGGAGGTTTCTGCTGCTGCAGCAGCAGCAGCAGCAGCAGCAGCAGAAACAGGAGAAGCAGCAGCAGAAACAGCAGCAGCAGCAGCAGCAGCAGCAGCAGCAGCAGCAGCAGCAGCAGAAGAAGAGGAGAAAGAAGTAAAAGAACTAATAGAAGCAGCAACCCTCGCAGTGTATACACAAACCCTAATGGGGTTATTTGAAAAACATAAACTCCCATTTGCTTTTGCTGTTGCAGCAGAAATATTAAAAAGAGAAAAATACCCAGAAACCGCTGAGGTACTAAACCCTAAACCCTAAACCCTAAACCCTAAACCCTAAACCCTATGTTTTTTTGTGTTTTATATATACGTTGCTACGGTTTGCATATATATAAAGAATTTGAGTGCTCTTATAGATTAAATTCCAGGGTTATATTTATAACCTAGGGTTTAGGGTTTAGGGTTTAGGGTTTAGGGTTTAGGGTTTAGGGTTTAGGGTTTAGGGTTTGTGGGGTTTCAGGCGAGCGAGTTTTTGTTGGGGGGATCGAGCGATCCCAGGGGTATCGAAGACAGCAGCAGCAGCAGCAACCCCTTCCCTGAGCTGCTGCAGCAGCAGCAGTGGTTGCAGCTGCTTGCTGCTGCTGCTGCTGTTGCTTCGTTGCAGAAGCTGCCTATACACCTCATCACGCATGCAGATACATGGAGAACATGGATAGAAAACACAAACCCTAATAAAAATAAAAATAAAAATAAAAATAAAAATAAAAATAATTTATATTCTTCTTCTCTTATCCCCCCTTTCTTCTCCCCCGAAGAAAAACAAAAAAAAGTTTTTGAAATTATGATCGTTCTATCCATAGTTAAACAAGAAACCGTAAACCCTAAACCCTAAACCCTAAACCCTAAACCCTAAACCCTAGAAAAAACATAAACCCTAAACCCTAGGGTATAGAAAGGCTTTCAGCACAGCATGCTATACGCGTTGCTAGATATAACAAAATAAAACAACCAATCGACCCCAAACCCTAAACCCTAAACCCTAAACCCTAACCCCTAGAAAAACCCTAAACCCTGAACCCTAAACCCTAAACCCTAACCCCTAAAAAAACCCTAAACCCTGAACCCTAAACCCTAAACCCTAACCCCTAGAAAACCCCTAAACCCTAAACCCTAAACCCTAAACCCTAAACCCTAGATATGTATATGTGTTCAGGTTGCTGCATTTGCAATGGAGGTTGTAGAGGAGGTGTTAGGTTCTTCTTTTTGTGATTTTGCTGCTCCCCCACTAGAGGAGGTTGTTTGCTGCTGCAGCAGCAGCAGCAGCCCGCTGCTGGTGCTGCTAGCTGCTGATGCAGACCCTACCTCTTCTTTTTTTTCTATCGCGGAACAACAAAACCCTAAACCCCAATTTGAATGTATTTCACTAGGAAGGGGACAATGGCCAAAAGCTTCTAGGGTTCTTTCAAACGCTATCAGGTATACAAACCCTAAACCCTAAACCCTAAACCCTAAACCCTAAATAGTAGGGGGAGAGAAAACATAAACCCTAAACCCTTACATATACATTTTTCAGGTGTATGTACACCTGAAGCAGCTGCATATACACCTGGAATAGCTGTGTATACACGTGAAACATATATAAGTATATATATTTCAAGTGTATATACACATAAACCATATACAAGTATATATATATATATATATATATATATATATATATATATATATATATATATATATATATATATAT
>NW_013573494.1:0-1873 GCF_000499745.2 Eimeria mitis
ATCAATCAGACTAGTTTGTAGTGCTCCTGCAGTTTTCAAGCAATTCCATCTTTCTGGTTAGGAATACCGTTGCTTTTCAGCGTGTAGGAGAGCAGGCATTGATATACAGGTGCATGCTTGGGGAGTTATGAAGACAACTATAAATTCTTCTTGTGTTTATCGTGTTGTTCCTTAACATCTGCTGGGGCGATGCCTTCTGGCGTTGCGATTAGACGCATATCACAACGCCAGAGAACGTCTCGCCAGCAGATGTTAAGGAACAACACGATAAACACTAGCAGAATTTCCGGTTGTCTTCATACCTCCCCAGGTATGCACCTGTATAATACTACTATAATACTACGATGTGCGCAGCATTGACGGTGACGGGCAGTTTCGTCCCGTATGATGGCATTCGCCCCGCGAGAATATATCAACGTCCGCTAGCCGCGGCCGATACAGGTTTGTGATTGCTAATGAGTCTTGCACGGAAGCATGCGAAGCCTGCAATTTATTTTGTGTTAATCCAGTAACCAAGAAGAAGGCGCGAAGCGTGGTGCGGGAGGAGAGTTCTGGCTTGCCGAGATTCGTTAACCTGTTTTTTGTTGGGGCAAGGTGCAGGTTACAAATGTGTGTCTGTCGCTTGTCCGAGTTCGGCACCGTCTGTACGCTTGTCGATAACACTTCAACGTAGGATGCGGAGGGAAGCACGAAGCAGCCCCCCAGTGCCGCCCACCGCGACGGCACCCAACAGAGACCCCGCCTGCAGCACGCTTTATTGTTTCGCAGTTGGCGTTAAACTTACTTTTTGTTTGTGTGCCCTGGTTGAGTGCACTTGTGTGCGCCGACAGGAGCGTCTGCAGCACCTTTGCGAAAAACTACGGGACATGCATGTGTAAGCACCGTGGTGTCTGCAGGTTGCGTGCATGCGACGACGGCAGTGTGCCGAAATTTTGCCTAGCGTTGCGATCGTCCCGTATTTTGGCCAGGAAGTGGGCACATGGCATTAGTCACAGTTGCGACGATGCGTAGCCTTCATCAATCAGACTAGTTTGTAGTGCTCCTGCAGTTTTCAAGCAATCCCATCTTTCTGGTTAGGAATACCGTTGCTTTTCAGCTTGTAGGAGAGCAGGCATTGATATACAGGTGCATGCTTGGGGAGTTATGAAGACAACTGGAAATTCTTCTAGTGTTTAGCGTGTTGTTCCTTAACATCTGCTGGGGCGATGTCTTCTGGCGTTGCGATATGCGTCTGGAAAACAGAATCTGGCATGACAAACGGTCTCCGTGAACTTGTGACGCAACGCGTGTACAATGGAAGATATGGCAGGAGATAGCACTTACTAGCCAGTGATTTGTGGCTTATGCTTAACACAGGGCTAGATGCAGGCGATATACTTCTGTGAGGGCTAATGATGCTTGCACGAACGCACGCGCACCCCGTGGCTCACTGCGTACAGATCGAGTAACAGAAGCAAACAGAAAACGTAGTGTGCGCGAGTGTCCTTCTGGCTTACGAGATTGACCGAGCTGTTTGAAGTTTGGAGTAGGCGCAGTTTATGAATGTGTTGCTGATTCTCTTTCGCCTGAGGTCGCAACCATGCGGAAAGGTACCCATAGCACTTCAGCATAGTATACGGAGGCAACCAGGAAGCGGACTGACGGTCTGCAGGCCCGTGATGCCTCAAGCACGCCTTGACCATTTTCGATTCTCGCTGGTCTTCCGAAAAACGGAGATGGACATCTGCGACCCATGCAGCGTGTTGCACCCTTTTGCAGTTGAGGTTAGGTTTGTTCTTGGTTGGCTCGCCCTTATTGGATTCCGCTGCGTGTGCTGATAGTACGATATGCAGTATTCCTGGGAGGGCTAGCTGATCTGCAGGTGTGAGGAGCA
>NW_013573494.1:1990-3854 GCF_000499745.2 Eimeria mitis
CCGCGGAGCCGCATCAGCGCGAGTCTGTTATGGGTATGGTTGGGTTTCACGCAGTTCGATGCCAGATATAGATATGTTTGTGCATGCATAACGCTTCAGGGAGTTGATGTGTAAGAACGAGCTAGAGTGCTTCTTGTGTTGACACTGCTCGTGTTTGGTATTCGCTGGGGCGGGATACTTCGACGCTGCAGTGTGCGTTTCCGAGCTGGCGTCGGACCTTACAAACGATCGCAGTGAGTTGGTGGAGCAGTCCATGCGTTCAACGCGGTAGTGCTAGGTGCAGCTCCTACTAGGCAGCGATTCGTACCAAGCGCTTAGCAGTGTTAACGGCCATTGACATCGTGTATGATGTCGCGCATGATACATTTAGTCTGCGAGTAACGGGAATAATGGGATGTCGGCCGTGACCCAGACACTAGTGTTGCTACTCATTGCGCCCTGATGAAAGCCCGTCGATTCCGTGGCTCATTGCGTACCTGGCGGGTAGCCCGGACAGAAGAGGAGGAGCCCGTACAGACGGTTATTTCTGTTTTGGATAGATTTGTTGAGTTGTTGGTAGTTTGGCTTTGACGCGCCTGAATGATGTGTCGCTCAAATTCTTCCGTCTTCCTGAGTTCTGCTTTGCATTGCAAAGCGTGCACAGCACTCCAACCTAGTAGACAGAGCCAAACAAGAATCAGGCCTACGCCTGAATGCACACGGTGCATCAAGCACAAGCTGGGCATGTTCGATTCTCATTATTTTGCCAACGGGACCGGATACAACAGGGGTGCCCCATGTTTCGGCAGCCGCATTGTCTTGCAGTTCGAACTAGGTTTGGACTTGGCTCGCTTGGATTGGTTGACGTGTGCTGCGTGTGTCGACAGGCGCATCTGCAGGATGCTGTGGAGAGTTATGGGATTTGCATGTGTGGACTTCTTGGGATTTGCAGTCTTCCCGTGTGCGTCTTCCTCTGCGGTGAGGCCAAACCTCTGGTGCTGTGATTGCTCACCTTTGGACAGGACGTATGCATATGGAAATAAGCCAGTTGCGATGGTGAGAACTGCGCATCAGTTAGATCAGTTCGCCGCAAGTGTGAAACACGTCAAGCATATTCAGTGTTTCGGGGCGGTTAAGGAGGCTGTAACGTATCAGCTTGTATGCGACGAGGCAGGGATGGAGAACTGCATGCGTGGAGATGCATGATGGGTATGCATGGTGTTGGAGTGTGAGAGGTCCTGGGAGCTTGCTTGAGCTTTACCGTGCTGTCGGTGCCCCCGCCAGTGCAATTGATTATGGCTGTTGGACAAAAGCGCGCGGCTTCAGTGGAACATTGTGTGCCAATCACGTACTGCACAAGCAGGCGGAAAACGTACTGCAGCCATATGCTTCTGGTGTGGCGACTTGCTAAGCTGAGGCACGTTTGTAGTAGGTGCAATGTCTGGACGCGTTGCTCATCGTCTGTCATCCGAGTTCAACAATTCACGAAAAAGTGTCCCTGGTAGTGCAATGTGGTAGGCATGGGAAAGCAGGGCTCAGGCTGTCGACCTGCACTCATGGGATGCGTCAAACGTGTCTGGGACGCTTTAGATTATGGTAAGACCCCTAACACGACGCGATTCAACAGGGGCGCCAAATGCAGTCAGCAGCACTGAGTGTGCATTGAGTTTGCTCTTGGTTCCGTTGCCTTGGTTGGCTTCAGCTGCTTCTGCTCATCGGCGTATTCGCAGTATTATGGAGAGAGGTACGGATGTTGCATGCGTAAGGGACGTCGGGTTATGCAGTTCACGTGGGCGCGCCTACTGCCGCATTGTGGCAAGGCCTTCTCTCACACACACACTGCCGATTCGCTCAGAAAGTACGCTATCCCAGACAACTGCAGCTC
>NW_013573495.1:0-124 GCF_000499745.2 Eimeria mitis
ACCCCAAATATAGCTGCATATACACCCCAGCGATAGCTGCATATACACCCCAACAAAAAAAAAAACCCCAGCCCGGCGATAGCTGCATATACACCCCAAATATAGCTGCATATACACCCCAGAG
>NW_013573495.1:224-1588 GCF_000499745.2 Eimeria mitis
ACCCGGCGATAGCTGCATATACACCCCAAATATAGCTGCATATACACCCCAGAGATAGCTGCATATACACCCCAGCGATAGCTGCATATACACCCCAACTATAGCTGCATATACACCTCAAATATAGCTGCATATACACCCCAGCGATAGCTGCATATACACCCCAACTATAGCTGCATATACACCCCAGCGGTAGCTGCATATACACCCCAAATATAGCTGCATATACACCCCACTCTCACCTCTACTATAATCTGCTGTTTGTCTGTATACTGCATGCAACTGCATCTACACCTCTACTCTATGAGTTTTGCTGCTGCTGCTGCAGCTGCTGCTGCTGCTGCCGCAACAACAGCAGCAGCTGCAGCAACAGCATCAAGCATCAACAACAACAGCAACAGCACCAGCAGCATCAACAGCATCAGCACCAGCAGCAAAATTATTCTCACCTATATATATAATATAATATATATATATAATATACATATAATATAATATATATAATATATATTTATATACATATATAATATATATATATATAGATATATATATAGATATATATATATATGTGTGTATGTGTGTGTTGCTGCTGCAGGGGCTGCAGCCTATCAGGTCTTCCTCCTTATCTATTGGATCAGCAGCTGCCTTCATGTATAGCAGTGCATGCACTGTCTCCTTTGGGGGGAGAGAATATACTAGATATGTGTGCGGCCCCTGGCCACAAAACTTCACATATAGCTGCATTGATGGAGAATAAAGGAAAAATAATAGCGATAGAAAGAAGCAGAAAGAGAGCGGGGTGTATGCGGAGGTTTATAGATAGTTTAGGTGTATCTATAGTTGAAATAATAAACGCAGATAGCACAAAAAAAAACTGGATTTGTTCTCTAGGTGATGCAAATAAATTAATTAATTTCTTTGATAGAGTTCTTATAGATGTACCTTGCACTGGTTTAGGGTTGAGGCCCCGTTTATGTTGGGAGGACCTGCCTATACACTCCATTTCTGCTGCTGCTGCATACCAAAAAAAGTTTATATATGCTGCATGCAGTTTAGTTAAACCAGGCGGAGTTATTATATATTCTACTTGTTCTATTTCTACGCAAGAAAACGAACAAAATATATACTGGGCTCTCTCTCATCTCCCCCTTACACTTGTATCTATACACCCCACCCATCCAGGTGTACATACACCCCAAATACACACAAAAAACACAACTGCAACGGTACTCAGATTCTGTCCCTCCAGAGATACTATTGGCTTCTTCATTGCAAAATTCAGAAAAAATACTTAATACAAATATATATTATATACATACATATATATATATATATATATATATATATATATATATATATATATA
>NW_013573495.1:1630-3944 GCF_000499745.2 Eimeria mitis
ACCATATATCGGGGGGCCCCCCGATAACGACCCCAGGGCCCTTCTATAAGTGCTTTGGGGGCCCCCTATAGGGTACTGGGGGGCCCCCCACCTATAAGCTCCTGACGAGCCCCACTGGGGGTACCTGGGGGGCCCCCTATAGGGGGGCCTGAGGGGCCCCCCATCGGGGGCCCCCAACGTCCTCAGGGGGCCCCCAGGGAGACCCTGGTAAGGGGCTTGGGGTTCGATGGGGGCCCCTGGTTTGTATAGAGTAAAATTTTATGTTTGTGTGTGCACAGTTTTGCATGCATTGGGGTGTATGTATGGGGACTTGTTTAATTATATTTGTTTGCATATATTAAATTATTTTGTATTAAATAAATATAAAGAAGTTTTAATCATAAAAACATTTTATAAAGAACAGAAAAAAACAGAGAAAATCTGTCTTTATCTTTGCTCTTTTGCTGCATGCAGGTTGAGTTGCATGCGCTGCAGTTGCGGTGTATTTGGGGCTTTTATAAGGTTAAGGGTTTATATAAACCCTAGTAGATAAACCCAATATATAAACAGCCCATAGAAACACCTAAACCCTAAACCCTAAACCCTCGTTTGGGGTTAGTGTTTACTGCATGCAGCTGCTTGTGTAGAAGGGGATAGAGAAACCCCGCCCCCCCCCACCGCGGCTCAGAAACAAAAACCCTAAACCCTAAACCCTAAACCCTTGCTGAGGACCCTTATACTGCCTCTGTTACCTTCGGTAGAGAAGCAGCAATGGGGATCGTCTCCTCCAGCTGCTCCTGTGTTGCTATGCCCCTGAACTGAGCATAAGCTGCGCCGACAGCTACCATAGAACAGAAGATATGAATGCCTGTGAATACAATCCAATAGATACTGAAATAGCTGAAGAATACAGCGAGTATAGATGCAATAGAAAGAAAGAAAGAAACAGTAAAAGATAATACTGTTAAACTAGCTATTGTTTTCTGCATGCATGCAGGCAATGTAACTATAAAACCCAGTATACTACCAATAAGAGCAAATGAATTTGTTGCTGTTATTAGTGAAAGAGCTGTAGGGTATTTGGGTATACTAGGGGGCTGCCCCGCCTGCGTCATGAGATATACAGAGAGAGCTGCATACAACAGAGTAACTATCCTCAGCCCAACATTTCTTCTCTCCCCGGGGCATTCAAGTCTCTTCGGCATTGATGATGTAGACTCCATCTTCAGCTGTACATACACCCCAAAAAATACACAAAAAATACAAAAAATAACACAAACACAGCAATGCTTACTATGGCTAGCGAGCAGGCAGGTTGCATGTATATATGCATACAAACCGTCGATTTATATGAAAAATTTTAACGAAATTAAGTTATTAAATGCTAGAGTTTATTTTATTTTAATATAATGAGGAAAAAACAACAAATGTGGCCAGGGTGGTGGTGGTTGCTGGGGTGTATCGACAGGTCCTCGCAGTGAGAGAAGGTCACCTGTATTTCTTCTTCTGTTGTATAAGAAGTTCGTTGATGGTATGATGAATAGAGTTAATTTTAATTTAGAATATAAATATTTATATATATAAAAAGAAAAAAAAACAGAGAAATGTTGTTTAGGGCGAAGAAGAAAGAATAAATTTATGTGCGTGTTGCAGCAACGGCTGTATCAGCAACCAACGCAGTGACTAGCTGTTAGCTACACGAGAGAACTGCGAATTTATATTTAAAATATTAAATATAAATATAAAATTATTTTTATTTTTATTTTTTATTTATTTTATTTCTCTTTTCAGAGCAATCTAATTCAACTAACACCNAAATTATTTTTATTTTTATTTTTTATTTATTTTATTTCTCTTTTCAGAGCAATCTAATTCAACTAACACCCCCACTACATCCCGGCCCACCCACCGGTCACCGCGCAGCCTAGCTGAACCCATCGAGGTGTACATACACCCTAAAACGAAAAAAAACAAAAAAAATAAACAGCAACCACGAATCAACGATAAAGCCTTAAACAACAAAAAGAAAAAAGAATAAATTCCATCCCCTCAATAAAGGGGAGAAGAAAAAGCAAAGCGGCAAACAACAAACCTAATAACTAAGGTTATATAGATGTGCTGCATTCAATATATAAGTTGCAGCCTATAGAAGCTTCAACACAGCAGCGCAGCGCAGCGCAGCGCAATATGTCTTGCTGCACTGCTGCTGCTGCTGCTGATAGCCTCTCCCCCTTCTCTCCCTAGCTGCACGCATCCCCCTTAAATATAAAAGAACTACAACACCGACGACGGACAGAAAGGGAGACAACACACTACGTTTACTGCATCTCAAAAC
>NW_013573496.1:0-225 GCF_000499745.2 Eimeria mitis
TTTCTTTCTGGTTTTTATATAAACAAGTTGCCGGGTATGGGGGGCCGTCGAGGTAACTCTATTTCTTCTTCTTTCTCTTCTCCCCCTCTTGTCTCTCACCTTAAGCCCCTCTCTATACAACAGCTCACACATATACTAGGACCCGCTGAAGCCAGATTTATATATAATCTTATCAGGTATCTTCACCAGGGTTTAGGGTTTAGGGTTTAGGGTTTAGGGTTTAGG
>NW_013573496.1:772-1760 GCF_000499745.2 Eimeria mitis
GATCAAGGGTTTAGGGTTTAGGGTTTAGGGTTTAGACGTTTCCTTTTCTTCTCATACAAAACCAACAAATACAAAACACTCAAAACACCCACCACCCATTCCTTAGGGTTTAGGGTTTAGGGTTTAGGGTTTAGGGTTTGTGGCTCAGGGGCTGCCCCGATGGCAGCGACAGCGTACACACAAACGTTAGGGTAAAGTCTATGCTCGCGTTTAAGTCTCTCGAGCCCCCGGGGGCCCCCCCGGGGGCCCCCCTGCTCTCGGAGTGGCTGGGGGCCCTGAGCAAGGAGCTAGGAGAAAGAGCAGAAGAAGACTATAAGCTTTATACTCGCATACCCAAAACCCTCAGTATCTCTAAACCCTAAACCCTAAACCCTAAACCCTAAACCCTAAACCCTAAGCTGTAATTGTTGTGTAGAATATGGGGTTTAAAAGGGGTTTCTATCGATTGGTTTGGTGGTATACTTCCTACAAAGAAATATCATTAGGGTTTAGGGTTTAGGGTTTAGGGTTTAGGGTTTAGGGTTTAGGGTTTAGGGTTTAGGGTTTGTGGGTGTGCTTTGCAGCCCTTCACTACTGTTCGGGGCCCCCAGCTAACCAGCGGTTTACTCGTTCTTGTCAGATACCCTATGCTATTCCTCTTGGGGGCCCCCCACCTCAGCAGCAGCAGCTGCTGCAGCTCGCGCTGCAGCAGCTCAAGCGGCTGCAGCAGGAGCAGCAGACACGGGGGGCCCCCCTGTACCCTTGCCTAAGAGTAGCTCTCGGCCTAGGAGACTTCATACAAACCAACGCAAAGGGGGGCCCCCTCGCTGCTCGCGGGGGTACCAAAGACATTGCAGGCTTCTTTCACCACAGACTCAAAGGGGGGCCTCCAGGGGCCCCCCAGGGGCCCCCAGGGGCCCCCGAGGGGCCCCCAGGGAGCCCCCAGGGGCCCCCAGGGGGCCCCCAGGGGCCCCCAGGGGCACCGGGGGGCACTTCCGAGGGGCCCCCA
>NW_013573496.1:1860-2095 GCF_000499745.2 Eimeria mitis
GGCCCTAGTTGTTGTGTAGAATATGGGGTTTAAAAGGGGTTTCTATCGATTGGTTTGGTGGTATACTTCCTACAGAGAAATATCATTAGGGTTTAGGGTTTAGGGTTTAGGGTTTAGGGTTTAGGGTTTAGGGTTTAGGGTTTGTGGGTGTGATGTGCAGCCCTCCACTACTGTTCGGGGCCCCCAGCTAACCAGCGGTTTACTCGTTCTTGTCAGATACCCTATGCTATTCCTC
>NW_013573496.1:2195-2359 GCF_000499745.2 Eimeria mitis
GCCCCCAGGGGCACCGGGGGGCCCCGATGGGGGGCCCCCCATCTCAGCAGCGGGAAGCCCAGGGGGGCCCCCGCTTGATGATACAGTGAGAGGCGACACGGGGGCCCCCGGGGGCCCTGGGGGCCCTAGGGGGCCCCCACATGATCAGAAAGGTACAGAGACAG
>NW_013573496.1:2459-3115 GCF_000499745.2 Eimeria mitis
ACCCCCAGGGGCACCGGGGGGCCCCGATGGGGGGCCCCCCATCTCCGCAGCGGGAAACGCAGGGGGGCCCCCTCTTGATGATACAGTGAGAGGGGACACGGGGGCCCCCGGGGGCCCTGGGGGCCCTAGGGGGCCCCCACATGATCAGAAAGGTACAGAGACAGGGGGGCCCCCAACTGCTGCACCAGAAGTTGGGGTGTCTGATGATGAGCTGGAGATGGTGAGAGAAGAGGGGGCCCCCAGCGCATGCAAGAGGGGGGAGGGGGGGGGCCCCCGTGTACCCCCTGGGGGCCCCCCTTTAGGGCCTGGTGAGGGGGCCCCCTGCATTTGTGTTTGCTCGCAAGCAGAAAGAGAAGAAGACACAGATGGAGAAGTCGAGGTGTTAGAGGTGATAGATGTTTCTGCTGAGATAGATTCAGGTGTACATACACCCCAAGAGAAAAAAAAATATGCGGGGCGCGGGGGGATAGATATACAGACGCCACACCCCACGCAGCACAGAGCAGCAGCAGCAGCAGCAGCAGCTGCTGCTGCTGCTGCTGCAGCAGCAGCAGCAACGACAAAGCAGCAGAGAAGACAGCAACGTAGCGGCAGCAGCAGCAGCCAGAAAAGAGCAACAGCATCGCAGCAAGACGGCCAGCTGAAGATGGATAGGT
>NW_013573496.1:3215-3813 GCF_000499745.2 Eimeria mitis
GGGGGGGATAGATATACAGACGCCACACCCCACGCAGCACAGAGCAGCAGCAGCAGCAGCTGCTGCTGCTGCTGCTGCTGCAGCAGCAGCAGCAACGACAAAGCAGCAGAGAAGACAGCAACGCAGCGGCAGCAGCAGCAGCCAGAAAAGAGCAACAGCATCGCAGCAAGACGGCCAGCTGAAGATGGATAGGTTCTTAACTAAAAAACATAAACCCTAAACCCTAAACCCTAAACCCTAAACCCTCAAACAGTTTTTATAAGAGAGTTGTAAACCCCAAATCTTCTCCCGCTTTTATATTGAGGGGTTAGAGCATTAAATTAGGGTTTAGGGTTTAGGGTTTAGGGTTTACGATGGCAACTGCAGAGCGGCAGTACGCACAGGGTGGCAGCTGCACGAGAGGGCTTAGGGTTTAGCGTTTATTAGGGTTTAGGGTTTATTAGGGTTTAGGGTTTAGGGTTTATTAGGGTTTGCCAGTAGAGACGTATATAGGGCCCCTACAAATGTAGAGCGACATGCCCCTGGGGCTGCGGATATATATATATATATATATATATATATATATATATATATATATATATATATATATATATATATA
>NW_013573496.1:3913-4196 GCF_000499745.2 Eimeria mitis
GTTTTATATTGAGGGGCTAGAGGATAAATCAGGGTTTAGGGTTTAGGGTTTAGGGTTTAGGGTTTACGATGGCAACTGCAGAGCGGCAGTCCGCAACGGGTGGCAGCTGCGCCAGAGGGTTTAGGGTTTAGGGTTTGTTAGGGTTTAGAGTTTATTAGGGTTTAGGGTTTAGGGTTTATTAGGGTTTGCCAGTAGAGACAGATAGAAGGCCCCTACAAATGTAGAGCGACAGGCCCTTGGGGCTGCGGAGATACATATATATATATATATATATATATATATA
>NW_013573496.1:4296-4573 GCF_000499745.2 Eimeria mitis
GTAAGAGGTTTATATATTTCTCTATTTCAGGTGTATGCTCAGCTAAACCCTAAACCCTAAACCCTAAACCCTCGGCTGCAGTGAGCAAGCAGCATCGATACAGTGCGTGCGTGTGCCTAAGGGGAAACCGGCGGAATATGGGGGTTTGTTTGCTTTTATTTTGTTTTATTTTTAGATTTAAAAAGTAAATATTTATAAAATATATTGAAAAAAAGAAAAAAAGCAAAAAAACAACAACAGGAGAGCTGCTGGGTGGGGGCCGCAGCCGTAGCGGCGC
>NW_013573497.1:0-2177 GCF_000499745.2 Eimeria mitis
CTGGGGTCTTAGCTGTGCTGCTGCTGATGAAGTACAGAGAGCTGCTGCTCTCCATATCACAGTAAACACGAAGAGGATGCGGGGCACAACGCGGCAAAATCCTGCAACAAAAAAGTTGAATTGAATTGAGTTGTATTGAGTTGTATTGATGATGATGAGAGTTTGTTTATAAAGATATTAATGTTTCATGTTTTTTATTTTTTTATTTTTTTATTTCTTCTTTATACTGCTCAAGTACCAGTAAAAACCAGAAGGTGCCTCCGGTGTATTCGCTATTTTCGCTGCGAAGCAGTCTTCAGCTGGGTGGTTTGGGGTATCGCCTGAGAGAAAAAAAACAAAAATAAGAGAAGTAAATTATTTATATTAATATTTTTAGATGAAATACCCGGCAAATATCCTAGTTGAGGTGCACCAGAGCCCCCACTGGGGCGTACTAGCGATGCTATAGATTGCATAGAACCTAGAATCTGAGTGGTTTCGTGTTTGAGGGTTTCTATGCGTTTCTTGAATTCATCTTTTTCAGAAACACAAATTTTTGCTGCTGGCTCATTCGCCGCGAGTATTTTTGTTTTATTACTTAGATATTTAGATCTATGAATAATATCTTGTTCTATTGATTTATTTTTTTCTGAAATTTCTTCGTCAAACTCGTGCACAGAAACCAAAAAATATTTGTCTCGTGCATCGTCAGAGTTCGCCGCTTCTTTGCAGTCACCCACTGCAGAATCCATACGACTCGCCAGTGTATATATTTCACGAATACCGTATACAAAATTTTCATTTATTTTTCCGTTTACTGCATGCGGATGCGNAGTGTATATATTTCACGAATACCGTATACAAAATTTTCATTTATTTTTCCGTTTACTGCATGCGGATGCGTCATCAGCAGCCGCAGATGCTGAGCTGTTGAGCCCGGTAACATATCGAGAGTAACGTTCGATGGATTGGCTTCGTTCTGCGCTACATCGCTGGAAAGCAAACAAATATATATTTTATTTATATTTATATCTTCTCTTTCAACAATAAATATATTAAAATAAATGAAACTCACGAATATAAACTCCCGTCGGTGCTCAGCTGCAATTTGTATGCCATAGGGGGGTACTCCCAGTCGATACGCACTGCAGCTAGACGCGCTTTCTTTCCTGAAATCAAAAAAATAATAAAAATAAAAAGAAATAAAAGATGAATATTATTTGCATTTCCTTTTTTTCAGGTTTTTTTTTCATGTTTCCCGTCTGCTGAAACGTGTACATGTACGCCTCTCTCACCCAAGTCTAGATCAAAGGTAACCACGTGCTCCTCAGCATCAGGGAAAGCACCAGAAGCCCAAAAGGTATTCACATCTCTATCGAGTGCGAGAGGGGGCCCATGCTCTCCTGCTGCAGTGCTGCTGGAGCGGGCAGAGGCCCCCGTTTCAGCAGCAATATCTCCCGTGCCTGGCTCTGAGCCGTGTACTGCTTTCTGTGTTAAACAGTAGAAACCTGAAACCCCCAAACGCAGCTGAGAATTCGCCTCAGCAGCCCATGTTGAGCGGCCATCTCCCTCCTCAAGCGCCGACGTACAGCTNGCAGCTGAGAATTCGCCTCAGCAGCCCATGTTGAGCGGCCATCTCCCTCCTCAAGCGCCGACGTACAGCTCCCTAGAACAACAGAGCCGCCACCTGCAAAAGAAGGGGGTTAATGTTATTCTGCTTTCGTGTGGTTTTTATGCATTTCATTGCGAGTTTATTTTTGTTAGCTTGTTTTGTTTTTCGTTGCGTTGTTTGGGGTTTTGTTTGTTCAGTTGGCTGTGTGTTTAAGCACAGGGCGAGATATTATATTATTATATTTTCTGTTGTTTTGTTTTCTATTTTTTTTTTGTTTTGGTTGTGGGTTTAATTAGAAGAGGAGTTTCATGCTGTTTTTCTTTTTTTTTTGTTGTTTTGTTTGTGGGTTTAATTCAAGGAGGAACCAGTTGCGCTGCTTTGTTTTTTTTTTGTTTTTTTGTTTCGTGTTGTTTTTTTTGTTTTTTTTTGTTTGTGTGTTTAATAACAGGAGTCCAGTTGTATTATTTAATTTTTTTTGTTATTTTCCTTTTGTTTTTTTTTGTTTTATTTTGTTTTTTTAATAGGGAATGCTCGAACCTTCTGTTTTTCCGTCTTGTAGTATAATGCATTTCTTTGGGTTGCTCCT
>NW_013573497.1:2374-3097 GCF_000499745.2 Eimeria mitis
AATTAAAAGCAGAAAAAAATAAAAATAATTATAATAATAATTATTTTATAAAGATATTTTCGTTGTTTATGTTGTTTGTTTTGTTTTTTTTTTTTTTTTATGAGAGACGCCACACACACGAACCTGTAAACACATCTCGCTCTCCTTGCTCGTTATCCCCGCTACTATCATCAGCTGCGGCTCCCCCGTTTCAATTGCTTTCACTTCGGTGATGCCGAAGTAATCGTGTATAGATTTTTTCATCACAATGGATACAGCTTTTATAGAACGCGGATGATCGAAGAATATGTCCTCGTTAAACGCAACTGAAAATAAAATATACACATGAATGCATGTATTTCTGCTCGCATGTATGCGTTACTTTACGCATGCATGCATGCGCATGCATTTGTATCCATGGAACTGCATGCATACATGCATGCACAATCGGCTCAACTTGAAGAAGCTGCTGCTGCAGCTGCTGCTGCTGCTGCTGCTGCAGTTGCTGCTGCAGTTTTTTTATTCAGCATTTGACGCACCGTCGTTGCTAGGAGTTCTCTTGAAGGGGCTCGCAACGGCCCAATTCCTGCCGTCATCAGAAACTGATATTTGTACGAGCTGCAGCGGCGGCAACGACAACGTCGAGAGGATAAAAAATAAAAGAAATTAAAAAAAAACTAATGACCTCTGGCGAGTAAGCCCAAGCGATCCGCAGGCCGCGCAACACCGTCGGGGCCTCCAGCG
>NW_013573497.1:3289-3852 GCF_000499745.2 Eimeria mitis
TCCTTGGGTAGAAGAAGCCTTTGCCTGTTCAAAGGTGGCAGCAGCATCCGCGGCGGGAGAAAAAACAATGGCCAGCGCAAGGACGTGCAGCGTCAGCACGCGGCGAATTGTGCAGCTTTCTTTGCATAGCATCATCAGCAGCGTGATGAACAGAAAGCTGCTGTATGATGAGTACTATTAGCTTCTTTTTTGAAATATAATATGCAGGGAATTCACTGCCTCAGTCACACTTTTCAATCATAAAGTTTCGTGTTTCCGCGCCGCCATGAACAACGAAGCCACGGGGTGTACGCGCAGCTCATTTGCATTTCAACTTTGCAGAAAGCAACAGCATTTCAGAACTTCTCTGGATCTCGCCGCCAGGCCTGGCGTCGTGTATCTACTTGGTTAAATATAAAATACTTTCTACTTTCTAGTTCTCTGCAACTTGCTGTAAGCTGTACTTTTTCTGCTTCCCTCTACTCATACTAACGAATTCAACTGCCGTCGCAGCAGGCGGCGGGCTGTGCGGCGTGTTCGTGTGGAAGGTTCTGTCGATTGAAACAAAGGAATTAACTGCACCG
>NW_013573498.1:0-1225 GCF_000499745.2 Eimeria mitis
CCCATTCTTTGCCTCCCCTTGACGCAAATCGGGCAAGCTAAGAAACCCAGCCACAAAACCCAGACACAACGCAACGTCATTCGGGCATCGGCGATGATTCTCGGGCTCACCAGCAAAGGCAAGTTCCCTCGGCCAAGCGCACGTCACCACATGCGTTAGCAACCTCTGGCGCAATCCACCAGTTTTAGGAGTGCTCGTAGACAGCAGAACGGAGAACGCCTCACAATAGGATAGAGATGCTGCAATGTTGTACTAACCAGTATGCCCTGCAGTAGGCAAGTCGCAGACCAGCCGCGCTTCTTCCCCGCTCAGCATCACTGCCTGAGCGGCACCAGACTGAACAACGGGCAACATTGCAACCCTCTCACCACAGGGTCTGCTTACGTCCTGCACGTAACGACGGATAGAGACAAAGGGTGCACACCCCTGGGGAGAAGTATTCATAGTCTGGCTTGCACTTGCGCAGCATCTACTGCCAACAAAGTATGCACCGCACGCTCCAAAACACAAATCATGCCGCGTGTGCCTGCCGCACCTCCGCACAGCTATAGAGCCTAGGAGACTAGGCTTCTCCTAAAACTTCCGTCGTCTTAGTCGACACATGCTCACGTCCACTGCTTCACACGCCCACAGCTCTACAGGTGTGGAGGCTAGACTTTTCCTACAACTTCCGTCATGAAAACCGGCACATGCTCACCTCCACGTGTTCACATGAAGACATATACGTCGAAGGGTAGAACAACACTGCTAGCCAAGTCATGAGGGAACGCAACACCATGCACTTGCCTCAGAACCAAAATCCGAATCTTGCTTCTTCAGAATGCAGCGCCACACAGGAACGCGTCAACGCACGGGCTTCGGAAACATATTGAAGGTGCTTCTTTAGCTGACCGTATTCTTGACGCCACGTGCGAAAGCCCGGGAGGAGGGCCTGCTGCAATTTCGGCAACCCAACATTGGTCCGAGGGCACATTGTGCAGAACTGTTCGCGGTGGCCCCACCCACCTTAGGGAACGTCACCGATACACACCAACCCTCTACCCGTAAGATGCAGGACTTTAGGCGCCTACGCCTACGGATCTGTACGGTGACCAAACAGTCACGCCATCCAATGCATCTCGTGCCTTGTCCGCAGCCTCCCCGTCTGTTCGTACGGCCAAACTAACCAAACAAAAAACACAAACGCTCGGGAGCGTTCACTACCAGGTCGTCAGGGCATCGACAG
>NW_013573498.1:1311-2331 GCF_000499745.2 Eimeria mitis
CCAGCTTTACGAGGCCTCTTAGAAAGCAGAACGGAGACGGTCGTACAATCGGATAGAGATGCTGCGATATTGTACTCGCCAGGATGCCTTGCAGTAGGCAAGTCGAAGACCGGACGTACTACTACCCCTCTCAGCATGACCGCCTGAGCGGCACCAGGCACCCTAACGAGCAACGTTGCAAACCTCTCCCCACATGGCCTGCTTACTTGCTGGAGATAGCGAAGGATAGATACGAAGGGCGCAGATGCCATGGGAGAGGTATTAGTATGCCGATTTGCACTTGTGCAGGATCTAGTGCCAACACCTCATGCACTGCAGGATCCAAAATACAACCCTTACTGCATGAGCCTGCCGCAGCTCCGCACAGCTATACAGCCGAGTAGGCTAGGCATCTCTTAAAACTTTCGTCGCCCAATTCGGCACATGCTCACGTCCAATGCTTCACACGAAGACAGCTCTACAGCAGGTAAGGCTAGACATCTCCAACAACTTCCGTCGTAAAAGTCACCACATGCTGAGGTCCACCTGCTCACACGGAGACATATACATCAAAGACGGGACCAACACTGCTAGCCAAGCCATGAGGGAGCGCAACACCATGCACGTGCCCCGGAACCAAAATCAAAATATTGCTTCTTCATAAAACAGACCACCACAGTGATGGCTGAAGGCAGGCGCTTCAAAAATATATATGCAAGGTGTTTGTTGAGCTGCCCATGTGCTTGATGCCACGTGAAAAAGCGCGAAAGGAGGGCTTGCTCCAACTTCGGCAACCCAATATTGATCGGAGGGCACACTGCGCAGAACTGTTGGCAGCGGCCAAAACCATATTGGTACATACCGCCTGTACACATTAACGCTCTACCCGCAAGATGCAGGACTTTAGGTGCCTACGTCTACGGACCTGTACGCTGACTAAACCGTCACGCCACCCAATGCACCTCGTGCCCTGTCCACCGCCTCCCCGTCTGTTCGTACAGGGACGCTAACCAAACAAAAAACACAAACGCTCGAGACCGT
>NW_013573498.1:2431-2664 GCF_000499745.2 Eimeria mitis
TTACGTCTACGGACCTGTACGCTGACTAAACCGTCACGCCACCCAATGCACCTCGTCCCGTGTCCACCGCCTCCCCGTCTGTTCGTACAGGGACGCTAACCAAACAAAAAACACAAACGCTCGAGACCGTTCACTACCACGTCATCAGGGCATCGGCGGTGGGTCTCCGGCGCACCAGCAAAGGCACGTTCCCTCGGCAGAGCGCACGTCACCACATGCGGTAGCAAGCTCTG
>NW_013573498.1:2692-3143 GCF_000499745.2 Eimeria mitis
GTGCCTTGCAGTAGGCAACTCGAAGACCGGACGTACTACTCCTCCCTCAGCGTCATCGCCTCAGCGGCATCAGGCAACCTAACAAGCAACGTTGCAAACCTTTCTGAACAACGGGCAACATTGCAACCCTCTCACCACAGGGTCTGCTTACGTCCTGCAAGTAACGACGAATAGAACCAAATGGCGCACATGCCGTGGAAAAGGTACTAACAGTCCGATTTGCACTTGCGCAGCATCTACTGCCAACAAGGTATGCACCGCACGCTCCAAAACACTACCCATGTCGCGTGTGCCTGCCTCAGCTCCACACAGCTATACAGTCGAGGGGGCTAGACTTCTCCTAAAACTTCCGTCGTCCTAGTCGGCACATGCTCACGTCCGCTGCTTCACACGCAGACAGCTCTACAGCAGTAGAGGCTAGCCTGCTCCTACAACTTCTGTCGTAAAGGTC
>NW_013573498.1:3394-3665 GCF_000499745.2 Eimeria mitis
GTCACACGCAAACAGCTCTATAGCAGTAGAGGCTAGCCTGCTCCTACAGCTTCTGTCGTGAAGGTCGGCACATGCTGACGTCCACCTGTTCACACGGAGACATATATATCAAAGGCGGATATAATACTGGTAGCCAAGCCATGAGGGAGCGCAGCACCATGCACTTGCCCAGGAACAAAAATTCAAATCTTGCTTCTTCAAAAAACAGACCACCACAGTGATGGCTGAAGGCAGGCGCTTCAAAAATATATATGCAAGGTGTTTGTTGGGC
>NW_013573498.1:3765-3886 GCF_000499745.2 Eimeria mitis
CTCTGTCGTAAAGGCCGGCACATGCTGACGTCCACCTGTTCACACGGAGACATATATATCAAAGGCGGAGATAGCACTGGTAGCCAAGCCATGAGGGAGCGCAGCACCATGCACTTGCCCC
>NW_013573498.1:3986-4089 GCF_000499745.2 Eimeria mitis
TACGTCCACTGCGTCACACGCAAACAGCTCTATAGCAGTAGAGGCTAGCCTGCTCCTACAGCTTCTGTCGTAAAGGTCGGCACATGCTGACGTCCACCTGTTC
>NW_013573498.1:4214-4302 GCF_000499745.2 Eimeria mitis
GCTACATGCCGCCTGTACACTATAACGCTCTACCCGTAAGATGCAGGACTTTAGGTGCCTACGTCTACGGACCTGTACGCTGACTAAA
>NW_013573499.1:0-386 GCF_000499745.2 Eimeria mitis
GCAGCAGCAACAACAGCAGCAGCAAAGGCTCGGGATGTGAAGCCTCTCAGCAGCAGCAACAGCGAAATTGCCAGGGGCAGCTGCTGCACACAAAGTTACAGCACTGCTGCAGAAACAAAGACAGCAGCAGCAGCGGCTGCTGCTGCTGCAGCAGCTACTTACGATGAAGTATTTTCTGATGAATTCTCTCTCTGGGTCTGCCTCGTGTCGCTGCCAGTAGCGTGTAGAGTTGAGGGAGACGCGATCCTGCTCTTGCTGCTGCTGCTGCTGCTGCTGCTGCTGCTTGTGCTGCTTCTGCTGCTGCTGCACCTTGTACGCCAAGTCGTCTAGGACTCTGCCGTTGGTGACGGAGCGCAGTGTCTCTACAATGGCTGCTTCGTCTGTTG
>NW_013573499.1:1307-1488 GCF_000499745.2 Eimeria mitis
ACAGCAGCAGCAACAGCAGCAACAGCAGCACAATTTCGTATCATGTTCTCCCTCATCCCTTGGTACTGCTGCTAGTGTGGTTGTTATTGCTGCTGCTGCAGCTACATTTGCTGTTGTTGTTGCTGCTGCTGCTGCTGCTGTTGCTGCTGCTGCTGCTTACCTGCAGCAGCCGCTTGAGCAG
>NW_013573499.1:1588-2311 GCF_000499745.2 Eimeria mitis
ACAGCAACAGCAACAGCAGCAACAGCAGCAACAGCAGCAGCAACAGCAGCAGCAGCAGCAACAGCAGCACAATTTCGTATCCTGTTCTCCCTCATCCGTTGGTACTGCTGCTAGTGTGGTTGTTATTGCTGCTGCTGCAGCTACATTTGTTGTTGTTGTTGCTGCTGCTGCTGCTGCTGTTGCTGCTGCTGCTGCTTACCTGCAGCAGCCGCTTGAGCAGCGCAGCCTTGCGGGCGTCGTTGGAGTCCTGCAGCAGCAGCCGCAGCAGCAGCAGCAGCAAACCGCCACGGTTCCCTGCGTATACCCCTACATGCTGCTGCTGCAGCTGTTCATACACCACACGCGAGAGGCGGTCGGGGCTGTGGCTGCGCAGCAGCAGCAGCAGACAAGCAAGCACACACAGCAAGCACACTTCAGCAGCAGCAGCAGCAATAACACAAGCAGAAACACGAGCAGCAGCAGCAGCAGCAGCAGCAACACAAGCAGCAGCAGCAGCAGCTGCTGCTGCTGCTGCAGCATTTTAACTAAGACCAATGGCATTTAAGCAACGGCTGCAGCTACTTGAGCGGCAGCAGCAGCACATACAGCAGCAGCAGCCCATACAGCAGCAGCACACACACAGCAGCAGCAGCAGCAGCAGCAGCAGCAACAGCAGCAGCAGCAGCAGCAGCTGACTGGTATAGAACGCTGAGAGAGTGTAGGATGCGGAGAGCCAAGACCCTT
>NW_013573500.1:0-1791 GCF_000499745.2 Eimeria mitis
GTTGCTCACCTCAGCGCGGTTGCAGCCCTACAACAAGTTGTGCAGAAGCCTTTGGAGCGTCATATGGCAATTCCGCAAGCCTAGTGAAGGCCTTCAGAGTAGCCAGTTGCACACTGGCGTACATAATCAGAGAGTACGAAGCCGATGTATGATCGCATGATCGGTGGGAGTTCATTGATTGCAACGGAACAATACATCTGCACCTGATATGAAAGTAAACGTTAAGCACAACGTTAATGCGAGGCTTTATGAAATGCTAACCAAGGATTGTCCTCGTCTAATTGGACTCGCTATAAAGAAAAGGCGAGCGCGCGATGATGCATCAGCGCACTCTCTACGTTTTGTGTAACATCCGGGTAGGCGTTCGCCACGGAGTTCCTTCGGTTTCGACCTGCCGCGCTTGATCAAACAATTCCCATAGCTAACCGTGGAAAATCTTTGAATTCCAAACAGTCAGATTTGAATGCAGTGTGAATGCATCATACACTGCAAGTACAATATAGTATTCATTCAAAGAGTGCGCCTCCAGTGTCTCCGCTGTACAACTCCTGAAGTGCGGCGCAATGTCCCTCCTGGTTCCATGTAGCCCCGGGATCAATACCGATCGATACTGCTAATTATTCCAGGGCTCCACCAAACACAGATTGACACCTTGCGAAGCAGTGTGAAGCCATATGCCCTGACGCAGAAACCGACGCAGATCGCTGCGAAGGGAACCCGCGCCTAAATTGTGGGGATACAGCCCCTAGACCCATCCATTTTAGTGTGATCAGTTTCTGGCATATTTCTTCCCATACGCAGTGCCAACCGACGTAGCCGACTTTTTCCCCTTACAGGCTGAACACAATAAAAAATTGTGTTGGACGTTACACCCATTTCGAGCATATGTTCCTGAGCAGTGTATTGGCCGTTGGCAACAACCCTTCAATCATCCAATACCAGCACTTTGAGGAGGTCCACACTCACCTCTTGCGTTGTGCCGCCAACATGGCGCATACACCTACATAGCCCGTCATAGCGCGTGCTTTGATCAGTCCCTCGCGAGACGTAAAGGCGGGAGCACCAGGAAAAAGATCGACATGCGTTCACAGCCGCTCATCACCGCGCCTAGATCTGGAGAAAACTCGTACTGCTGGAACATTCAAGGAATCAATAGTACTTCGACGTACAATCTATTGCGACACATGGAGAGCGTCAGCTCGAAGCTTTTGCCGTCGGTAAGACGCGCAATAACTGCAGAGAGCCTGCCCCGATCTTTCTGCAGCAACAGCAATGCGCGCTGAGATTCAAAACTCCACAGTGTAGCACGCATGCCATCTACCTGTTCCGTTTAATATCCAGGCGCTCCCTGCGACCCGAATAAACACTCCCCAAGCTGTCATCCCTAAGCGCGAGAAACGCGCTACGGGGTGACAACCTGGTGGAATGCAAGCGGGTGTTCCACCCGCTTGCACTCATTTGAGCTAGCACAAGTGAACCAACTACCCCAAGGATATGCGAGATGTTCTGGTCGGTACACCTGAATTTAACTACCCGGAGATATCTTGTCAAGAGGCTTAACGCCAGGAGGAAGAGGCCACCCGAAGTACAGTTACCAAGCTGTGCCACATACATGCATGCATTGACCTGGACCCTTCCCAAAGTCGCAGGGGAGAAATATTTCCGTCAAGAAATGAATGGGGATGCTACAAGATTGCGTGGAGCAGCAGGTAATGCAGCAAGCGATGTGAACCACGGACGTACTACTGGCCACAGAAGCACCACTGCCTAGGCGTTTCCAATATGCATAGT
>NW_013573500.1:1816-3849 GCF_000499745.2 Eimeria mitis
CCCAAACTACATGAGACACTCGCAGCTCTGCACAGCTCTAAAGCCACGGAGACTAAGCTTGCCTCATAACATCGCCGAACTATTTATACAAACATATATACCGCAAACGCCGAAGCAATGTTGGTAAAAGCCATGAAGCAGCGCAGGTGCTTGCTCCTCGCTCAAAAGCCGATATCCAGATGTTGCTTCTGCAGAAGGGGATGCCACACAGAAACCTTTCGACGCACGATCTTTGGCAACACATACAAAGTGTTTGTTGACGAATTGGCCGACGCATGAAGCCAAGCGCGGGTTCTACAAGAATGCGTGCAGCCGCATGGCATTAGTGAGAAAGCTACAGCACAAACATTCTGCTGAGACCCTCTCTGTCATTCCATACACGCATGCGGGATGCATAAGACACAACGTGCCCTGTCCGCTTACCGGCTGAATACAACAACGCATGCCCACCTGCCCTTAGCGTCCTGGGCATATTGTCCATCTATGTTGCAAACATTCTTCCAACGCACCCTGCTTTGTATCTCCTTGGCGCGGCTCCACGCACGTTTTGTCACTCTGCATGCAGACCTAAAGCAGCGAAATCTCGCCATTGCCTCCAGCTTTCTGTGCTCAATTGGCACATGCTGGAGCCGATCGCTAAGCACCGCACAAGGCCATACACCGCTCAACCAAAAGCAAGCCGTACATCTGAATGCCGACGCCGTACACACCCAAAGGCATTCGGACGCACTGCCTATGGCAAGGTGTGCACACCGCAAGTATGGGGTGCCCGGGCGCCTGTACAAATCGGGAAACCTTCACGTACCAGGTTACGATCTTCCGGGCTTTTCAGGAATGCAAGAACGAATTCAAATGTCCCGCGTGCTACGGCATTGCACGCCATAGCGTGTATTCAACGGATCACGCCCATCAACGCTTCCACGGTGTGAATCTGCAGCTGCATATTCTGATGCTTCTGCACAGCGTCGGAGTTGTCAAACAAAGCGGCGCATCTACCATTTCATCATTCGTCTGCCCTGAAAAGCATAGAGGCACCCTACATAGCGCAAGCATACGCGGCCTGCTTTAGCCATTACANCCCTGAAAAGCATAGAGGCACCCTACATAGCGCAAGCATACGCGGCCTGCTTTAGCCATTACAACACACTTTCTGCTTCAATTCAGCCACTTCGTCCCAAGCAGAACGCCAGGATAACGCATTCCGTTGAGGTAAAGCCAGCAAGCTGTGTTACATACCTACGTTGACCTGGACCCATCTTGCCACACGGTCTGCTTACTGACTGGACACAATAACGCATATTCGCAAAGAATGCGCCTCTCTTTCAAGAGGCATTTATAGGATGCCTTCCACTGATCCAACATCCAATGCCAACACCTTATCCATAGTATACTCGGGCACAGCCCACGTTACATCAGCCTACCGCAGCTCCACAGAGCTCTAGAGGAGCGGGAAGTATGTTTCACTTGTAGCGACGCCGTCTACAACGCCACAGGCTGCTGTCGAACTATTTACACGGAGACCCACACATTACGGGCGGTAGCAATAAGCAGCAGCAAACCGCAGGCGACCCAACATCGCACGTTATTTGAAAAGCATGATCAAAAAGTTGCTCTTGGAAAGGCTGCTATCACACAATAACACCTCAACCCAAGACCTTTGGCGAAATATGCAGGATGCTCGGTAGCGTATCCACACGCTTGACGCCATCTGCAATCGACACAGCACCGCGCTGCAATTGTGCAGACCAATATGGATTCAAGTCCATTTTCGGAAGCCCTGTTGACCAAGGTGCTAGAAACATGAGCAAACACCACCTATGCACAATGCGGCTCTCGGCGCGTGGCTTGCAACCTTTCACGCTGGTTTTCACGCCCCTGCACATCCCCGAAGGCAACGTCAAACGGCCTTCCACCGGATGCAACATCTCATGCCAACACCTTACACACGGCACACTCCAAAACCCAACCCATGCTACACGAGAATTCCGCAGCTGCGCGCAGTTCTATGGCCGCGAAAACTAATATTCCCCTAC
>NW_013573501.1:0-3228 GCF_000499745.2 Eimeria mitis
GACGTGGTCATCTCCATCGGGAGGAGATCGAGATCTCCTCTCTGTAGCGGTGACAGCCGCTGGATCCTTTGCAGCTCCCCAGCAGAGCGCATGGGTAAGCTCGTTAGCTCATACGGCAGCAATTGTGTACACCGGCTGGGGCCGGGATCGTGGCCGGGATCGCCCCCCATCATGCTGGGAGCTGACACACCAATCAAGTATACACAGGACACGGAAACACTGGCCAGAGGCAACGCTGCCTATACACTCGATGAGGTCACCTCTCGCATACTACACCCTGCGGATGGCGGGTGTACTACCCCCAGCTTCAATCAGTTACACACGCATTAAAAAGAGTATATAGATATACAGGTTTTCCTTTTTCCTAGTACCTTGGTGGGGCTTGAACCTGAACGAATGCAGAGCAAACAAGCGGCGACTCGCAGCCCGCTCGATGCCTCGAGCTCGCTGCAGCCCCGCCGCTGCCGCTGCGGTGTGTCAGTGAAAAAAGTTTAACAAACAATGCAGTGTACGTACACTGCAATGAAAATAAACCAAAATATACTACCTGTAATCCAAAGCTAACTGAAGATGTCCTTCTCTCTACGACCCCCCCTCTCCCCCCGCGGGAATACTGGTGTAGTGCGCTGGGGTTTAGTACAGTAAAAATTGAAAGGCGTAGTAAATACTTCTTTCTGAAAAGTTGAATCAAAATTTGTCTGAAATAACAGAGGTAAACGTTTTAAATCGATATCTTTTTTACGAGGGAGTAGATACTTAGAGCACAAACACAACAGCCATCGCCCGTGTAAGACCTAAGTATGCCTGACGGAGATAATGATAGAATATAATATTAAGATAAAAGGTAGAGAGATGGGGAGCATAACGAAAGGGTGGGGGATGGTACACAAAAACGTATTCGCACAGACACGTGGAATCCTTGAAAATACTAGAATAATAATCTGGTGCTGAGTTGGAGCTGATATCGGTTGCGCCTGTAATGCCTGGCGGCGTCTAGCCCCTCGCACAAAGTCCGCAGGATTGCGGGAGAACGTAACTTCACGGGCGGGCTCTGCGGAAAAGGCCGTTCTATAAGTAAAACAGGTAGTTACACGGACAAATATTAGAGCAAAGTAGTTCTGTCTGTTCGATTTCAGTCCGATCCCTGCGCCCCAGCTTGGCGATCCGCCAGGCCGGTCGCTAGATCCGCGAGGGTACGGCCGACCCGCGTTTCCGCGGTGACTATGCCTCTGCCTCTAACGAGGTGTCGGCTATCCTCGGTTACTACCGTGACCCAGCGATTTGGCCTGCTAACCTAAATTTTACTAGTTAAATTAATTAAGTATTACACATTTTTAGTCTCATATCGTCCACTAGTTATCTACAACGGTGCATTGTAGTGCCAATGCACTACAGCGTCCCTTCGGGACCCCCCGGGTCAGCTCCAGCAGCGTCTTGGCCCGCCGCACTCAGTCTGCTGCGCTGTCGCCCAGGCAGGCCTCCAGGTTGCGTACAACTGTGTGAGTTACTGTGTGAATAATCCAAATGACAAGCTTACAAGTGACGTAAGCGTGTTCCTAATAGGGAAGTGCGAATTATCATCTAAGAAGAGATATGAAAATACTAACTGATATGATAGAAATTCCCTATTGTAGTGCACCCGCACTACAGCTCGTCGGCTCTAAAGTAACCGCCAGCTGCTAGGAGATAATATCTACGCAGCCAAACCGCAAGTACACTCAAGAATTTCTGTCATTTTTTGTGAATTTATTTTAATTTGTTGGAGTAAATAGGGTCTTCGTCGTTAATTATTGTGGCCTGTCTTCCCTTACTTGTGTCGCCCACGTAGGGTTTGTTCCTGTAACATGGTCTGCCTACAGTCAGCGCAGGAGCCTTCACTTGGCATTGGTAGGTCGCGTGTAAGCAAATGCAAACGTTCTGTAAGTGTAGAGGTAAAGCATGCAATAAAGGAAGTTTCGTTGAAACTCCCTCGTGCGCACGTGTGAGGCTCGCCTGCATCACCAGCCGCAGAGAGGTGCGGTTCAACCCGATTTTGAGCTGCATACTCCCCGCAACACCCAGGCCCTGCGCTCAACGCCCAGGAGGCCTGAAGACAGGCAAAGGAGGTCAGAGGCTTCGGTGAAATGCTTACTTTGAATATTTACATACATTGCAGCTCACTTCTGTCCTTGTTTAAGGCCAGAGATCAACCGTTATACTTGGCAGCACCGCATGGTTCATCGGGGCAGGTGCGCGCACGGATTCCAATCCCCACATGGGTAGCCTCAAGCATTGCTGAAGAGAAAATAAAATAAAATAAAACCCGTTCCCTCTTCTTAAACAAGATCTTTTCCAGTTTCAGCTGTTTCCTTTCAGCAAATTTGAGGTTGACTATGATCCGCTCACCGGGGGAAGGTCGGTCGACGCACGGTCTGAGGCCTCACCAAGCAGAAGCCGGCTCTATTTCGGCGACCCATCTAGGGGAATGTGCGTTGTAGCCAAAACCAATTCAGGAGGAACGCCTCCAGCTGTGGAGCCCTACGCGATATGATGGCGCCGGGACAAGGAGGCCGTGGAGGTGTTCCTTATTTCCCTAGACTTAAACCTTTGCCTACAAAATGCCTCGGGAGAATTCCAATCACTTCAGGCTTCCTCCTTATTGGGTGGTGATGCACGGTGGTGGTGGTTACATTAAGCAAAGGCTCTACCTTTCCGGAGCGCATCAGGTCCAAGCAGGCGTTCTGGCATATCAATCCTTGGTGAACCGAAGCCCTACGGTGAATCCGGAGCTGCTGGTGTATAGCAAGGCTGTCCTGAGCAGAGAGGAATTCAGTAACCGGCTGGGCTACGGATAGAAAGAGTGGAACTCGTTGGCATGATGGAGTGCCTTAGCATAAAAAAAGCAAAAATGCCACTTGCGCTGTGAAAAACTCCCCTTCAGAAACGCCAGTCTAAGGGGAGTTCGGGGCCTTAGGGATCATGTGGCCCTCGGAACCTGATCCCACTCACGTCAGTAGAAGCACTAGTCCCGTCCAGCAGCTCTGCGTCGTGTGCCCCCAACGACAACGCAAACGCATTAAAAAAACAATTGTGAGGCGTAGAAGGGATCCAAGTCCCCTCACACGATGGGGTGATGGGATTTCATAACCCTCTAGGTACTGCAGGCCCTGTGTAGTGCACTGCCACTACAATATACAACTAAAGACGAGTAGTGAACAAAAACGACGGAAAACTTATAATTAGGTACAA
>NW_013573501.1:3480-11444 GCF_000499745.2 Eimeria mitis
CGTAATTTGCCGCAGGTTCGTAGATTCGCCCCGTTATAGTTGCGTACTACGGGTAGACCGGTAGTGTACGCGGTGCAAAGGCGCGCCAGTGTCTTACACCCTGTAAGCTGATGAGAAGTGAGGGAGAGCCCTCAGTTCTCTCATGCAATTGCTGACATCTTGTCAAGATAACTTAGAGTGCTTCTCTTTTGTACAAATATTCACAATAAGCTATACGAATTACTTGGTTGTATCTCTGAAGGGCGACTGTTGGGCGCATCTGTAACGCTAGTTCTCTGGCCTTTATCTGACCAGAGACGAGCCGCAATGAAGGCAAAGACTTAAAGCAAGAGTTTCCCAAAAGCAGCGGACCTCCGGAAACGGAAGGGTAAATTACCCTTCCAAAAACTGTAACAAGGGACCTTTCCGCACAAGAAAAAACAATAATTTCGGACCGATAAGGGCCCTCACTCCCAAGACACGAAGGGCGGGGCGTGTGTGCAACCCCTCGGCCGAGACACCGGGAATCCTGGAATTGACGGACGATAAGACGTCGGACGCTGGAATCCCATCGGTAGAAAGCGCGGGAACACCTCCCGAGACAAGAAAGACCAGATACCGGAGGGACAACGGGCAGGCAAAGAGAAGGAAGAGCGTGACCTCAACAGGAAACCAAGAACAGGACGGAGGGAAATCATCACCTGACTGGAGGATGGCTATGGTGGAGTTAATCAAGGAAATGAAGGAGGACAATCGCTCCAGGAACGAGGAACTGGTGATGATGCAACGACAAGCGGCCGACAGAACCGAGGAGCTAATGAAACTACATCGCCAGGCTAGTGATGGAAGACAAGCCCACCCCGAAGGCCGAATCTACTCCCCCCGAGACAGGATCAGGCGGAAAGAGATCACCGCGTCAGAGGACGGGTCCAATATAAAGTCATTCCTGAGCCTAGTGGAGCGGGAATTCAGGGACTCTGAGGTACCAATGGAAGAGTGGGGAGGACTTCTGGGAAAATACCTAACGGGCAAGGCCTTAGCTTTCGTGGAATTCCTGAAACAGTCCGGAGTAGATATGACGGACTGGAACCATGTTCGAAACAGGCTGTGTGAGAAGTTCTGCTCGCTGACGCGGGAGACAATGATAGACATGTTAGCTGAGAATCGTTGGACAGGGGACTACTCTGGGCACATTGCTCGCTTCACGGACGTAGTATCGATGGGCGCGCACATACCCGCAGAGGAACTAGTGACGTGGTTCTTTACGCTACTGCCTCCAGAGATAGGGGAAAGAATTACTAGAGAGGGAACTAAGGAGTTTCACGACTGGCATGAGGCAGCGGCGGCCTTGCGGGACTGGGCCATACCTCTAGAGGCGTGGCGCGCCAGAAGGATACGAAGTTTACAGGAGTTCACGGCTCGCGGAAGGCGGCGCCCGGGGTTAGAAGGAAGCGTGATCACGTCTGGGAGGACCGCCCCAGTGAAGGGAGACGCACGCTCTAGGCCGAACTGGCAGACAGATGGCCCGAGGGACCAGGACGTAGCTGGACCTGATGCCATCTCAGTCCCAGTCTCCCCCAACCCGGGACAGGAAGAGACGGGCGAAGGAGTCAAGAGGAGGTTAGAAGGCGGATACAGCGAGAACGAACGAAATCGTAACCGAGCGCACCCTTGGAGACAGGTGAGGCTAGCGGACGGGACGACCGAATTGCACCCGTAGAGACACGTGATGTTGGTGGGAGACCGCATAGAAACGGGTAACGAATGCAACGAGAACGAAGGCGGGCAGGCGAAACCGAACGAAACGGATTTGAAGGGCCAAGAAGAGAAAGGCGAAGCGGTCGAATGTGGTGAACTCACTCACGGCCCCGGAACGGAGCCCGTAAGGGGGGCAGAAACCGGAAACTCAAAAAACAAGGGGAAAGAGGAGAATATCGAAGGAGATCGGCTATTACCCGAATGGCTATGGTGGCAAGGAGGTGGCGCCCCAGAGCGAACGCTCGAATATTTGGGTCCACTTTGTGGAATCGGCGAATCTGCAGTACTCGAGTTCGAAATTACCGGTCCAGGGTACGAAGGACTGCTCGACACCGGAGCTTCACGAAGTTTCATCCGCCCAGCGGCGGTGGAACAACTGGGACTAAAGGTACGGACATTGAGGGAGCCTTTCTCATTCACAGTAGCGAACGGCGCCACCATACATATCGATAAGGAAGTACCGAGACTGACCATGTTGTGCGGAGGAGAATGCTTTACCGGGGACTTCCTGATCGGTCCCATACCGTTCCCTATCATCCTGGGAATAGATTGGTTAGTGAACCACAAGGTAGCCTGGTATTTTCAGTCAGACAAGCTTAGGACGTATGTTAACGGCCGATGGTGCGACTTACCAGTTCTCAGGAAAGGAGGAGAGGCGACCTCCCAAGGGGAAACGACGAACAAGGATCGGACGAAGACGGCTGCGGACCGTGCTTACGAGGAGTTGGCGGCGCAGGTAGCCAAGATGTCGGTGGAAGAGGCGACAGCACTCCTGCTCCCCCCTCCTAAACGCTGTAAATAGAGACACAGTGCGGGAGAACGGGTGCGAATCAAGGACATCCTGCAACGAGCAAGGGAGGACACGGCTAACCTGAAGAGGGCGCTTGAAGGCCTACATTTCGTTTTCGCGTCACCGGCTACGGAACCAGAGCAGATTATACACGTGCCAACCGAGGGGCAAGGGCCACTACTTTGCGCACTGGTGGAACACACGAGTTCCACCCCTAACAGGCGGGACTGGACGCACGGGGAGGCTGGCGAGACCTATGGCACGCCCCAGGCAGACGACGACGAGTCACCATGGCCTAAAGCTCAACTATCGTATACCGAATTCGACGCGTGGATGGCAGGACCCGAGGCACCCCGAATACCAGAGCCGATCTTGACAGTGTTGCAACAACACAGGAAACTGTTCCCCGATAGCCTACCAGGCGGACTACCTCCCAAGAGACCCTACGACCATAGGATCCTCCTCTTACCAGGCAAACTCCCGACGCGAGCTCCAATATACAAGATGCCGCCCGATCAGCTGGCCCACCATAACAAGGAGATAGCTCGTTTGATAGCTAAAGGTTGGATAGGACCCACGTACTCGCCCATCTGCGCGCCCAACATAATGGATGATAAGCGGGATGACGGAAGCGGCGAACGTAAGATGCGGATGGTAGTGAACCACCAGGCCCTGAACGCGTTGACTATTGCACCCGAGTTCCCCATGCCCAGTGGGCAAACGGTGCTCGAGATGCTTGGTGGAGCAGCCTACTTCTCGACATTAGATCTAGAGGCAGGTTTTCACCAAATCCGCATGGCCCGAGAGGACCGCTGGAAGACTCCCTTCCGTTCGGTGCAGGGCCTCTTCGAGTACAAGGTAATGCCCTTCGGTCTCAAAGGGGCACCTGCGACCTTTCAAGCTAGTATCAACGCCTACTTACAGCCGTTGCTCGGGAATGGGGTTATCACCTACCTCGATGATGTCCTAGTCTACAGCGCGATCATAGAGTCGCACACCCAACTCCTGAAACAAGTTTTGGGAATTTTCTAAAAGCATCAATTTTATCCAAAGCTTACCAAGTGTAGATTTGGACAGCGGGAACTAACGTACCTGGGGTATCAGATCGGCGCCGATGGTATTAGGCCCGCAGCCGACAAGGTAGAGGCGATTAACATGTGGCCGGAAGTCCTAGCCAACAAAACACAAGTCAGACAATTCCTAGGCACTGTGAATTACTGCCGGATGTTTATGGGCCCTACGTTTGCTGAAGTTGCGAGGCCGTTAGTCGAATTAACGCGCACGAATTCGACTTTTACCTGGACGGAGGATCATACTGCCGCAGTACGACGACTTAAGCGCCTTCTCTCTGAATATACGACTCTGCAGGTTCCCGATCCTAATAAACCATATACGCTGTACACCGACGCATCTGGCTATGCTATAGGGGCAGTCTTAGAACAGGAGGGCAAACCCGTGGGATTTCTTAGTCAGGTTATGAGCGCCACGCAGCAATGGTATTCCATCTACGATCAGGAGCTACTGGCGCTTATCTCAGCCCTGGACAAGTGGCGACACCTTCTCCGCGGGGCCCGAGTCACGGCCTATAGCGATCACCAAGAATTGACGTACATTCAGCAAATCAACGCACACAAACCTCTACGCGGGCGAACTGGACGGTGGTTGGACTTCTTAGCGGAATTCCCACATCTTACGATATCCTACCTTCAAGGAGCACATAACAAAGTCGAGGATGCCTTGTCTACACACCCTCAACACCAGTCCACAGCCTCGACAACGACCCCACCACTTGTGGTTCCCCTTACCCGACCTCGACCGGCACCCATGCCCGCGACTCCTCGATATTCCACTCGCTCCTCGTCGGGAAACGCACCTAGTATCGACTTTAGAGCAATTGCAAGGGTTCGCTCTCAACGCGCGCGCTCCAGGCAGCCTTCTTCCTCCTCACCAGTCACGCTTCTCACGCCTTCAGCTGCGCCTCAGGTTGGGCTGGCCGCACGCCCATCTCCGCCTCCTTTTGTGCCCAGCAATTCTCCCTCGTCCACAGCCTCCTCCTCCTCTCCGCCGTCCTCTGATCCGCCTACCGCAATTGCGACTACTGACCTCGTTCCGGAATCGTCCTCGGTGTCGGAAGACCTGTCGCCACAACGCTGGGAAGAGGGTTATCGGCGCTGTCCCATCTTCCGCGACATTGTCCTCACGGCGGACCATCATGATGAAGCCGAGTTTCTTCACCAACTACAAGGCCGCCGATACCGTTTCAAGTTCTGCCGACCCTATCTATACGTTTGCATACATGGGCTCTGGCGTATCTGCCCCCCTACCTTACAGGAATTTCTTTCGCATCTCCTTTATCGTCATCACGACCACGTTACGGAGGGACACCGTGGAGAACGTAAGACGTTCCTGTCTCTCAGTAAGCTCTACTACTGGCCGGGTATGCGAGCTTACACTGCTGCATATGTCGAGTCTTGCGTGCAGTGTAGGGCATCGAAGGCGCTTTCGCAACGGCAAGCGGGCCTCCTTCAGCCCCTTCTCGTTCCCTCCAGAAGCTGGAGTCACGTCAGCTTGGGCTTTATGACGGATTTACCCCTTACTCCTCGAGGCCACGACTGCATTCTCGTTCTCGTTGATTCCTTAAGCAAGGTGGCCCACTTTATTCCTACGAAAAAGACAGCCAACACAGCAGACACAATAGAATTACTCGCAGATCAGTTGATTCGCTATCACGGCTTTCCGGATGTCTTAATATCTGATCGGGACCCTCGTTTTCAGTCGCAACTGTGGCAGCAGCTGTGTCAGCGCTTCCACATAAAGCGCGCGATGTCCTCACCTGATCACCCGCAATCCGACGGGCAGACAGAGAGGGTCAACCGCACTCTGGAGCAAATGCTCCGCACCTATATTCAAACAGACGAGAGGGAGTGGGAACGGCTCTTACCGGCACTAGAGCTTGCCTACAACACCACCAGCCATTCATCGACAGAACTTAGCCCCTTTGAAATCATTATCGGTCAAAACCCGGTCACCGCAGCAGATCTGGACATTGTAGGCAATCTTGCGCCCACCGTCACCCCGCCAATGACGAAGATCTTCCAGCAGCTGTGTGATAGGGCCCAAAGCCATATCCAAAACGCTAAGTGGCAGCAGAAACGTTATGCTGATGCCCACCGTAGCGATGTCCACTATAAGCCTGGCGACAAGATTTGGATCAGCAGCCGCCATCTTGCAGGCCTCAACCAATCCCGCAAGTTGGAGCCCCGCTTCCGTAGACCCTTCTCCATATTGGAACGCATCGGTCAGGTAGCATATCGCATTGCGCTCCCTCCCACTTATTCCTGCCACAATGTTTTTCATGTGTCTCAGCTCGTGCCGGATCGTCCTCGCGATCCAATGATGCAGTCTAAGGAAGCCGCTGTTGGATGGCCACCGGTACAGGGCCCGGACGGCGCCCCGACCGACACCTACGAAGTGGATTATATCCTCAATCAACGTGGCTCGGGCCCGGATACCCAATATCTCGTTAAGTGGTGTGGCGCCCCCGAGGACCGCGCAACATGGGAGCCGGATGAGCATCTCACCAACTGCCCGACAATTCTTCGTGCATGGCGCCGCTATTTCAAGCGCGCGAAGGGCAATGAGCGAGGACTCCAGGACGTCGCCGCGAGCTCAGAGCACCCCAACGCGGCTAGGTCCCCCTCCCAGCCACTTTTCTCGCAAGGGGGGGAAGAGGCGGTGCGGAGCCCTCCGGCAGCCGCACCACTCAGGGCATCAGACAGCTCGAATTCGCTGGATAGAAATCTATCGAAGGCCAGTACTGTAGATTCGGAAGCGGGACCTGAAAGCGTAATAGTCGAGAAGTAGACGAAGACGGCGGAATACCGGGAACTGGAGGCAAAGGGAAGCGAGTGAGGAGGCAAAGGAACCAATCGACGATGGGAGGGAAGAAGTTTCAAGAGAAGACGGGGAGTTTTCGGCCGAAGGGGGAAGTTGTAGTGCGCTGCCACTACAATATACAACTAAAGACGAGTAGTGAACAAAAACGACGGAAAACTTATAATTAGGTACAAAAAACGGGAAATAAGTTAGTCTAACTGTACAGTAAAATTGGTTAGTCGAGGTAGCCGACTCCTTCTTAGAGGCGGAGCCACTAAGTATGAAGGCAGGCGGCAGTGCCGCGGCCCATCCGCCGGCAACCCCCCTTGCGGTTCTAGGATCTAACGACCGTTCACCCTGCGAGGGGGGCGGGGGGCCCGGTCAGAGAATTTCTCTTAGAGAATAACCAATTTCCTTCTAATATTTGCCCACGTAATTCCCGTTAACGCTGTAATTTACCGCAGGTTCGTAGATTGGCCCCCTTATAGTTGCGTACTACGGGTAGACCGGTAGTGTACGCGGTGCAAATGCGCGCCAGTGTCTTACACCCTGTAAGCTGATGAGAAGTGAGGGAGAGCCCTCAGTTCTCTCATGCAATTGCTGACATCTTGTCAAGATAACTTAGAGTGCTTCTCTTTTGTACAAATATTCACAATAAGCTATACGAATTACTTGGTTGTATCTCTGAAGGGCGACTGTTGGGCGCATCTGTAACGCTAGTTCTCTGGCCTTTATCTGACCAGAGACGAGCCGCAGTGAAGGCAAAGACTTAAAGCAAGAGTTTCCCAAAAGCAGCTGACCTCCTTCAGCGGTACCTAGGCATCCTGGGCGTTGAGCCTAGGGCCAGGGTGTCGCGGGGAGGAGGCAGCCCGAAATGAGGTTGCAGCGCACCGCGCTGCGGCTGGCAGAGCAAGCCAGCCCCACGCGTGCACTAGTGGAAGCTTCAGGGAAGCTTCATTTGCTGCATGCTCCGCCTCGTAACGAACTTGTATAACGTTTGCAGGCGCTTACGCGCAGCATGCCAAAGCCGTCGATAGGCTGCTGAGCTAACTCTGCGCTAACTCATGTTACAGCATCCCTGGAACCCCACAGCTGAGTATAGCGAGCTGGCAAGCAATATCTATCATACTGAACAAATATATCAGACTAACAAAGGTTAAGTAAATAAGTTCTCTCAGTTAATTCTCTCTCTGCAAATTTGTTGTTGTTTCTCAACCCCAGTAGAGCAGGCACTGCGGCCTTTGGGGCTGGGAGAGGAGACGGCGTAGCCTGATGCAAATAGCTTTTGAACCAAGGCACAAGCGACCCTCTCCTATAATCATACCAATTGTCACTCCACAAAGAATGCTTAATGCTTTCACCAATGTTATATTCAAAGTGTATCAGTAAGAACTGACAGTCACTTTCACTATTCATGCAACCCTCACTCACTTCACAAGGAGCACGACATTGCTGCCGTGATTGTAGGGAGTATTCATTACATACGCAGCCTTAGCTGAAAAGGAAGAAAGCGGGTCTGGGAATGATCCTCATTAATTGCATATATATATATATATATATA
>NW_013573501.1:11579-15031 GCF_000499745.2 Eimeria mitis
CGACAGCAGACAGTGAACTCAACACCCACATAGTAAGGAGATGCCGAACGGTGCACTTGCTTCCCTTGCTATAAGCAGGTCCACGCATTCCGAGGTCGTCGGCTGATGAAAAGGGCTAGGGAACAACTGAGACCAAATATCAAACAGCGACGCCAAGGGAACAAACACAGCAGTCAGGGAAGCACCCGGGCCCCCACGCAACGCGCGGCGTAGCGATGGGGCCACATGAGATAACGGCCCCACCCGCAGATCCACCTTGAGTCAATTCAGCGCGTCTGCAAGTACGCATTAAATGGCAGGAGTTACTAGCCCTACTCGATACGGGATGCGAAGTAGATCTGATATCGGAAGCCACAGCAAGGAGTTGCAGCCTGCATTTCTACCCATTGGCGCAGTCCCTGAGGCTACGCTTCGCGGATGGCAGACAGGATACAAGAAACGGCGAAACGATGGGCGTAGAAAACGGGTCATATTAATTGGACCAGCGACTTCAACGTTGGATCCGTTCACCATGACATATTCCAAGGCATGTCGTGGGTGACCGGATAGAAGAAGCAACGGCATTCCTCTTTAACAAAGGTCTACCGGGGGGCAGAACACCCGCTGGACGCTCAACGCACCGCATCGAGCTCATTCCCTGCGCTGGCACTTGGCATCATCCCCAGCACTCGCGCTCCCTGATTTTGATAAACCCCTTTTCCTGGCTACCGATGCCAGCGACGCCGCAGTCGGGGTTATGCTTTCTCAGCAGCTTAACGGCTCGCCTTTCTATACTCCCACTGCTACCACCACTGCCATTTTTAAGCGGAAGTTCGTCACAGAGCCGGTCCCCGCTGTGCGCTCCCTATCTCCTCAGCGCCCTGCCCCCGCTGCCTTGCCCTCACTCCCTGGCCCCCGACGCACTCCTGGAGGAGCTGCGGCTCTCCCTCTCTTTCCGTACTTTCCCGTAAGTTTTCCCTCATGTTTTACTTGTTTATTCACCTGCTTTCTGCAGTTTAAACGACCGGTAAGCGGCGCGGTACAGCCGAATCTTCAGATAACGAAACAAAAGAAGAAGGGAGCTGCTCAGGGCTATCAACTCCATAAAACTAAAGGTGATGCCCTATCCTCTGGCTTTCGGGGCATGCTGAAGGAGATTGTTAGGGCAAGACTTTACGGTTTAAGGCTTAGTCTCTAGGGTTTAGGGTTTGAAGTGACTTGGTTGTTGTTGTCTCAGCGGTTAAGGATGATATTTTATTGTTTAGGGCTTAGGCTTCTGGGTTTACCAGCTTTTGTCATTGATTAAGCCTAGAGAGCAACCGTTATAGTCCCGCCATGTCGAAGTACTATGCTGTGAAACTAAAGGAATTTGGCTGTTTGGAGGGCATAATTAAGCCAGGTGTATTCTTGAATGCCAATCAAGCTGAAATGTTTACGAAGAAAACTCGGCGATGTATCACTGCTTTCAACGTCTCTTAGTTCCTGTATCATGGTCTCTCTGATATTGGTGAGGTTGGTCTGAGGATTGATGGCCAAATAAATGTTTAAGAATTGTCTCGAGTGCTATTGCATTCAGCAAAGATGGTTGTGTGTTATGCGTGCATCCTCTGCTTCCCTTCAACAGAAGTTGCTGCAAGGTTTTTTCATTCCGGTTCATAGCAGGCCCGATGCTGTCTGCATCAGCTCCAGCCCCTTCTGTAGCATGAGTTAGCGCAGAGTTAGCTCAGGAGCCTCTCGATGGTTTTGGCATGCTGCGTGTAAGCGCTTGCAACCGTTCTACAAGTTCTTTCAGAGGCAAAGCATGCAGCAAAGGAAGCTTCCCTGAAGATTCCTTACGTGCACGCGTGGGGCTAGCTCGCACTGCCAGCCGCAGCGCGGTGCGCTGCAAACCAATTTCTGGATGCCCCCTCCCCGCAACACTCAGGCCCTGAGCTCAACTCCCAGGATGCCAAGGGACCGGCGAAGAGGGTCAGCTGCTTTTGGGAAACTCTTGCTTTAAGTCTTTGCCTTCATTGCGGCCCGTCTCTGCTCAGATGAAGGCCAGAGAACAAGCGTTACACCTTCAGCCACTGTGCCCCGGCCTGGTGACTGATGTTTGGCTGAACACTGCAGTTACCCACGAAGTCAATCTAGGCATTCGTTGTAGTCACTCTACTCATAATGTATTCTTTGAATGAACTGCAACGGTTGTCTACTCAGAATGCATTTCTTGAATGAAGTGCAACAGCCGACGTTCTCTTGCGGACAGGCACTTATACTTGCGTGCACGCTGGCTACTGATGGCCAACTAAGATTTTTTAGCTGAATATTCCAAAAGCAGCTAACTTCCCCTTCAGCCATCAGGCATCCTAGGCACAGCGGTCCGCTGGCCTGTGTCTACGGGAGAGGAGGCGGCTAGACATGCGTCGCAACGAGCCTCGCTGCAACTGTTACTGCTAGGCAATCCGAGTTGGAAACACAGCCAACCACAATTTGCTGCAATGCAAGAACACTGCCTTTTCGACTGCGCTGCAGCTCACGCGAGGATTCAAGTACGATCGAGAACTGCTTGTGTATTCTGTGCATCCAGTGGCGCGGAAAGCGATGGAATCACGCTGGAAAATATAAAAGTAACATATCAACTATATCTTGCACGACTAAGTGTTGAATAAGATGACGAGATGCAGACACACCCTTCCTGTTAGGGTGCCAAATCCAATTGCTATGGTGCCAAATTCATTTCAGAAGAGCGTACCCGTCACAACCCACAATAACTCCAGCAGATGCAAATAATGGAGATGCTTTGCACTCTATATAATATGAAGCAAAGTACTCCATATTATGTTAATCACCAATGGAAAGTTCAAAATTTCGATCCCACTTGCTTTCCTGCAGATGAGCGGCCGACGGCCTCGCGGTGAGCGGCTACACATTGGAGAGGCAAATTTTCCCTACCCCTACGAACGTCATTTTCACAATAACATTCCTTCAAATTTTCTAGAGATAACTGAGAATTAATAAATTGGTTTCGAAACAATATAGGGACGGATGAAGCCGCAGGCCGCATACTCGGAGACAGCATCTAGGACCGTGCGCGGCGCAGCTGCTGCTGTCTCATCGCCGGAGGTGTCTGGGAGCATGGGCGGTGCAGTCCCTAGGGTGCCTACCACCAGTTAAAGTTCTTATACTACTGGCACATGCAAGTGAGTTTAGATGCGGGTATTCTGCAACAAAAAGACCCTTGTACTTGTCCATTTGCAGCTTACATCGATTTCCCAGCGCAACAAGGTGCAGGAGCGTGCCTTTGCTCAGTTCAGTGGTTTGCGTAATTGAGCTTTCTCTTGCCACATTTGGGGAAACTATAACTTGTGTTCGTGTATGTGCTTGCCTTTTCACATGCATTGCAGAGATTGAGGTTACACGACTTCGCGGTACAAAGTTGCCGGCTCGAAAAAGCGACCTGCGTCTGAGTATCTTTCATTTACGGACAATGA
>NW_013573501.1:15283-18039 GCF_000499745.2 Eimeria mitis
AAAGGGTTACGAGCGACTGTCTGTAAGGCCAGCTTGAATTTTACGCATCGTATATGCAGTGTTGGTCTTCCTATGATGTGCATCTGACATGTTCATGTTATTCACTGTATTTTCTACAATGTGCGCAGGGATCTTCTGGTGACGAAGCAGCCTGCGTCGCAGGGAGCAGTGAGGAAAGGAGTGGTAAGCGGGAAGGGAAAAGGTCACGGGGAAAGACGTTGCGGAAACAAAAATTTTCAGACAAGCCACAAGGAGTCTCCTCAAGAGGCTATGGAAGGTTGGAAGAACCCGATCCAGGGCCTTCCACGTCTACTGGTGGTTCAGGTCAAACAGGTCAACGAACTACGACTCGACGCGACCACCAAACAAAGATTCCCGTTGGGGTTCCGTCTGCTCCGCACTATGACGACCACAAAAAACCCTATAAATTTCCACAACTTGGAACCGTACGTATGGGATGAGAACTAGTCTCCAGCTTCCCGCGCGAGTCGCACTTCATAAGCCAATCTCACACCGAAATCATAAGGGACGCATTTGAAGTTGTTGAAGTTGTTTATGCATTTGGACAGAAGGGTGTCTGTAGACCGATTACAGACAGCTGTAGGTGTGCGATTGCTCTGCGTATTGCAGTTACGCGGACCGTTGGAGCAGTTGTTGAAAGGAGTGCAAGAGTTTGGAAAGGATTCTTGCCGCCGCCACAGGGAACCATTAACAAGTAATACGTCCGCCGCACTAATCACCCTATACGATTTTAAAGATGTATCAGATTTTCTGAGCATGTTTCCAACCGACACCAGCTCGTGGTGCGTACCTATCTATGCACAATCGATGAATGCTAAAAAATTTACACTTTGCCCCGGCATTTATGTCGTTTTGTTGAACATCCTGCAGGGAATTTCGAGGCTTATTGTCCGTTGGGGAGAGGTTCCAGTGGCGCAGCAATATTACATGTAACGTTTGTTGAACCTGTGAGTAACTTATCCCCCCTGCTCCTCGAGTGATTCCCTCCACGACCCTACCAGGAACCTAGCTTACAGTTAAGAGCGCGGATATGCAGCCATAGAACTGCCTAACAACGACGGTGCGTTCGTCTGCGCGCAGCACATCAATAGTCCCGGTCTATCAGACCCGCGTTACAGGGCGCGTTATCTTGAAAACGGCGGTTTCGGCCATCATCATGTCAGATAAGCTTTCCCTTCCCCACCATGCAGCTACGCGGGCGCCTGGATAGCGTATATTCTCGCTGCCTTGCCATATAGTGCTGTTTTGTGACTCCCGATTTGTATACGCGCAGGTTTCTCGCGATTTAGCCTGTGCTGTCGAAGAGATGATCGGGCTTGTGCTGGATGAAGCTGAGAGTACAGGCAGTGGGTGCACCACAGAAGCAGTCAAACAGATTATTCAGTTTTCTGGGAACTTTCCTGACAGCACTTTCTCAGTAGATGCACATCTGCCTATTTGGAGGTCTAGTGTGAGCCGCGTCACAATGAAATCTTAGAATGTTGGTGTTATACTTTGCGGTGTGGTTGCAGTGCCTTCCGGCGAAACAGTTCGGTTGAATTTTAGGATCCAGAAGCCGTCTACTGTGCCTTGCCCTGGCGGAATTCTTGTTGAGGTCTATGGTAGGTTCTGAGGCTACAAATTATCCTCTCATGTTTTTTCTAGCATTCACTCACCGTTGTCAGTTCACTGGTGTATTAGCTAGCACTAGGTAGTTTAGATGCAGGTCTTTTGCTTACTGTTTGCTGCTCTTCAGCTAAGAAGCCTTAAGGTTCTGGCTAAGGGAAATGTCAGTTATTGAAGTAGTGGGCCGCCGATTCGAACTGCACTATAGCAAAGCCGAAAGCTTGGTGGATCGATAGGAAGGCCATGCATCATGAACGAATCTGCAGTCTACGGCTTCCTTCTTGGCTGTCCGCCATGATCGAAGCAAGGATGTTTTACCTGGAGGTCAATGGGATCTTCGCATGTTAACTATGCAGTAGGAGTTATATACGCATTCCACGATTTATTTCAGGCCCCTTGGTGTGGGGCTTTATGCGTTTTATCGAGTACCGGAAGATCCCCGTCCATCCCTTGCTGTCTTGAAGTTTTCTGACACACACAGGTGCCATTTATGGTTGGGACAAAGTTCCTTTGGGTGCCTTCAGACCAAAGAGTCTGCGTGTGGTGCGGTATTCCAAGAAAACGCTGCTCTCTTGACAGATTCCCTTAGAGGGTTCTTTGGTGCCAGCTCAACGTTCAAGGAATTCGAGCGCGTGTTTTAGCATATTGCATGTGCTTTCAATTTACAGTCTCTGGTGGGGCCACCTGCTGCCGGAAACGGTTGATATTGTCTCCAACAATGTGGCAATTGAAATGAAGGCATATGCTCCACAATATGTTTGCGCGGGGAAGATAGAATTGTCTTTTTATTCGCAGTCTGGACTCTTTTTAAATCGATTACGCTTCTGGAAGGTCTTTAGCGGTTGGTAGTGGCATAGTTGCCGAGTAGTGGATGGCCTACCGCCAGAGTCAGACCTCGTACGAACTACTGATACGGAAATTGCGAGTCTACGGTTGGACTAGCGTTCACCAATGACGGATTCTTCTCGCACCGCTATATTGATAGCTACCCTTGTTTGAGTCTCCTCAATTACGCTGTAGCCTCTTCCACGGCAGTGCATTTCGGAGAGGCTCCATAGTCCTGTTGTGCGCTTGGGAAGCGGTACGCCTGCTTATACATAGTTGCCATTTTAGTGCTACCCTTTCAATAT
>NW_013573502.1:0-1455 GCF_000499745.2 Eimeria mitis
TACTCGCGTAAACTTGAAGCTCACATATTTGGAGGGGTGGCGTTGAATGCTGATTGGATAGGTGCCACGAGCAGGCATATCTGCAGAGCGTCACACCAGGCTGACCGGCGATTACTAGCGATTCCACCACACAAATAAGCTATCCATATGCTGCAGCAATGTATTTGCGTGTCCTGAACTTCAGGTAAGCAACCAACGTTCCTAATCGAGAACGGACTGCGTGTGCGTATTGCTATTTGCTGCTGCATTACCGCAATTTGACGCTAGAGTAAAAATACATTGAGTTTCTGTCCACGCACTGGATGTCATGGCGCGAAACAATACGCACTCGCAGTCCATCCAGTAGTTGCAACACGGTTTGCTTGTTTTCGGTTGTTCAGAAAGGTTTCCTGCTCCTTGGAGAATTCCCGGGAATGTTGTGCCGACGCCAGGGTTTGCCGTCGAGCTCGTGTCGACGGCACTCGCATTCTTTTGGAGGAATTGTTGCGTTGGCTCAACAACTAGATATAATTGTTTATTGACAGTCGAATCGAACAGTGCCGACACTTTTTGTGCTGACTTAACATGCAATACTTCGGGATAGTCACTGAAAAATGATGCACTGTTTTTGTCACAGTGGGAGGAACGCGTGTCGGCGCTCGACCATGCAGATTAATGCCTTCATGTTTGTACGGATATTGTTTCTTTGAAACATAGCGAGGGCCGATGCTGGAGCTCAGCGCTATGCGCATCTTCTTGGTTCGTGGGGTGACATTTGTTGCTTTTTCTGGGAGCCTACGAAGACACTACAGCAATGGATATTTCCAGAAACAGCAGGGTGCGTTTACGAGTTACAATGTGCGGCAGTAGGTGTGGCATCTCACAGGAGGTACGTACAGGCGACCCGTTGCCCCGTCTATACACACCGGTTGTTTGAGCTGCGCCGCCCTTTTTAAGCGAATGTCAGGACTACGCCTGTTGAGCATCTCAACAGATTTTTCCAGGAATGCTAGCAATGCGCGTTTACCTTGTACTGAGTGTGGCAGTAGATGCGGCATTTCGCAGGAGGTGAGTAAAGTGCCGCTTGCTCTCTGTTCGCACAGCGATGGTTCGAGTTTCGTGCCCATTTGCCAGCAAAATATGGCATTTTACCAGTCGTGTATGCAACCGCCAATTTCTAGAGAAATCCACAGCGTGGGTTTGCTACGTGTTGTTGGAACGAAGCCTACGAACGTCTATATGTAGCACCCAAAATAACGTGCACCAGCAGCGGTTGGAATAGTCAAGCATTCCCCCTAATTGAGTACAAATTGTTAAATTCGGCCGTCGTGGACAGAACGTAGACGCTGAACACATGGATGTAGAAGGACCTTGCAGTCTCCTAGATCATTTGCATTGCCTGCCGACTAGTGCAGCGCGCACGCATATTTCCAAATTCGGACTGAATGCTTCAGCTTAGAGCCGTGGCGAATGTGT
>NW_013573502.1:1563-2647 GCF_000499745.2 Eimeria mitis
TGTGTTTCATCATGCAACTATTTGCTTGTAACGCATGACGCCTTCAGGCAGTATGTCTGCGACTACTGTGTCCGGCAGTTGCTCCTTTTTCACATTGTTCTTTTGGGGCAAAGGAGTCCGCAGTAAATTGCCCAGGCAGGCGTATCGGAGAGCCATGAGGTGGGAGGGAATGGAGTACAGTTGCTATCCTACCGTACTCCATTCCCTTCCACCTCATGGTGCTATCCGACCTAAGCAGCGGGAGGGTCAGCCAGAGGCGATGGCTGATGGGCAAGCAGCCGATGACAGGTTGCGTTTGGGATGTTTCGCAGGCTGCCGTCTGTCACAGCAACTCTCGTCGCAACCTTCAGCTCAGCAACATTAATTCTCAGCCTCACCGGTCGTACGCTGGTTAGGTAGAGCCAGCCGAGGCATGTAGTTTCTTAGCGCGACTTTCTTTGTTTCCTTCTCGGCGTAGGCTGCCGTTTGCATGTTTTTGTCGAGGCCATTGTACCGCCGTCACAGGCTGCAAGGAGCGGCTGAGTGCCTTGCGCTTTTGCGTCTCCCTTAGCACGTGCATGTATGACCGGCGAGCCTTTGTTTGATTCTGCACCGCACCGTCCGCTGTCTGCGCGATAGTCGGTTGCTAACAACGGGGTGTGGTCATTGGTAGTAAGCGCATTTTGCTCCGCGACGGCTGCCTGGAATACATCGTGCTGAGGACACGCAGCAAAGCGACAGTGGACTGTTGGGCGATGCGCAAGTATACTTGGGCGTGCCGCTGGGCAATCGACAAATGAATGCGATATTTGCTGCCTAGTGTTGGGAGAGACGCCACAAGCACGGATCTGAAAGCAAGCCAAGTGTGAGCTGCTGTTGTGACGCTGCGACATTTTGTGCAGCCCGTACGTGTAGAGTTTGCTGAGCCTTCTGGGAGTGCCCATGCGGCGGCCGCTAGGGCAGTGAAAGTGTAGCGAATTGCACTGTCATGTTTTTTTCTTGTTGGTGCAAGTTGGAGTTTGGTGGCAGGCAACCCAGTTGAGACTCTCTCCGGGAATGGGTTGAAGTGTCGCGGACGATGAGGTCCGCGGAGTACGACGCGCAT
>NW_013573502.1:2769-2840 GCF_000499745.2 Eimeria mitis
TATGCGTCGGCTTGTTGGAACGATGCCTAAAGGTGTGTATATGTAGCAGTCAAAATAACATGCACTTGTAG
>NW_013573502.1:2922-3109 GCF_000499745.2 Eimeria mitis
GCGTCGGCTTGTTGGAACGATGCCTAAAGGTGTGTATATGTAGCAGTCAAAATAACATGCACTTGTAGCAATTGGAATGCTCAAGGCCTTCCCTCGCATCGTATGCAAATTGTTAAGCGGGACCTCGTCTCTATAAGTAGAGGCTGAGCGAGACGATACCATATGCCGTAGCAGAGGGCTTGACGAT
>NW_013573502.1:3250-3375 GCF_000499745.2 Eimeria mitis
GCTGTATGTCTGCGTCTATTTTATTCGTCTGCCAATCTTATTTTGCAGTTTTCTCTTGGGGCCTGCGGCTCTGCAGTAGGTTGCCGACGCCTCGGTATTGGACAGTCGTGAGGTGGGTGAAATTG
>NW_013573502.1:3475-3935 GCF_000499745.2 Eimeria mitis
CTTGGGGCATGCGGCTCTGCAGTAGGTTGCCGATGCCTCGGTATTGGACAGTCGTGAGGTGGGTGAAATTGGGAAAATGTGATACTCGCGTAAACTTGAAGCTCACATATTTGGAGGGGTGGCGTTGAATGCTGATTGGATAGGTGCCACGAACAGGCATATCTGCAGAGCGTCACACCAGGCTGACCGGCGATTACTAGCGATTCCACCTTCACACAAATAAGCTATCCATATGCTGCAGCAATGTATTTGCGTGTCCTGAACTTCAGGTAAGCAACCAACGTTCCTAATCGAGAACGGACTGCGTGTGCGTATTGCTATTTGCTGCTGCATTACCGCAATTTGACGCTAGAGTAAAAATACATTGAGTTTCTGTCCACGCACTGGATATCATGGCGCGAAACAATACGCACTCGCAGTCCATCCAGTAGTTGCAACACGGTTTGCTTGTTTTCGGTTG
>NW_013573503.1:1277-1458 GCF_000499745.2 Eimeria mitis
CAGCAGAAGAAGAAGAAGAATTATTATATGCAGCAAGAAGCGATGGAGCTGTATTTACAAACACAATAAATGAGCTGCGTATACACCTGAACTGTCTGCATGCATCTATATTATCTCCTGCAGCAGAATCCCCCTGCTGCAGCAGCAGCAGCAGCAGCAGCAGCAGCAGCAGCAGCAGCAG
>NW_013573503.1:1912-2471 GCF_000499745.2 Eimeria mitis
ACTTCTATACTTTGCATGCGTTCTACGCTTCTCACAAAAATATATTTATAAAGCGCTGCTGCTTGCTGCTGCAGCAGAACATGTTGCTGCTGCTGTTTATAAAAATTTATATTTTGCTGCTCATTGCAGGCTTGTTAGGATATTTATTCTTCTTGAGTTAGTTTTTTATTTTTTATTTTTTATTTTATTTTTTATTTCTTATTTTTTATTTTTATTTTGTTTTTTTTATTTTTATTTTGTTTTTGTTTTTTTTGTTTTTGGTTTTGTTTAGTTTTGTTTTTGCTTTATTCTTCTTGAGTTAGTTTTTTATTTTTTTATTTTTTATTTTTTATTTTTATTTTGTTTTGTTTTTTTTTGTTTTTGTTTTGTTTTGGTTTTGCTTTATTCTTCTTGAGTTAGTTTTTTATTTTTTATTTTTTATTTTTTATTTTTTATTTTTTATTTTTATTTTGTTTTTTTTGTTTTTGTTTTTGTTTAGTTTTTGGTTTTTGTTTTTTGTTTTTATTTATTTTTTTGCTTTTTATTTTTATTTAGTTTTTGGTTTTTGTTTTTATTTTTA
>NW_013573503.1:2571-3501 GCF_000499745.2 Eimeria mitis
TAGTTTTGTTTTTGCTTTATTCTTCTTGAGTTAGTTTTTTATTTTTTATTTTTTATTTTTTATTTTTATTTTGTTTTTGTTTTTTTTGTTTTTGTTTTGTTTTTGTTTTTTTTTGTTTTTGTTTAGTTTTTGGTTTGTTTTTTGTTTTTATTTATTTTTTTGCTTTTTATTTTTATTTCGTCTTTGGTTTTTGTTTTTATTTTTATTTAGTTTTTGTTTTTGTTTTTATTTAGTTTTTTTTTTGTTTATTTTTATTTTTATTTTTATTTTTATTTAGTTTTTGTTTTTTGTTTTTATTTATTTTTTTGCTTTTTGTTTTTATTTAGTTTTGTTTATCTTTTTGTTTTTTATTTTTATTTATTTTTTTGTTTTTTATTTTTATTTCGTTTTGTTTGTCTTTTCATTTTTATTTAGTTTTGTTTTTTTTTTCTGTTTTTATTTTTTTTTTTAGATGAACTTATCGGTGCATGCAAACAAGAAAACAAAACTGTTTTTCTTTCTTTCCTCTTTTCTTTCTTTCTTTCTTTATTTATTTATTCATTTATTTATTTATTTATTTATTTATTTTATTTGTTTTTTTTTTGTGTTGCAGCTGCGGGGACCTACAGGGTGCGCATTGGTGTCTGCGTAATTTTTTTTTTTTTTCGGGTTTTTCTTTTTCTTTTTTTTTTGAGCGAGGAGAGTACCCTGGTAGTGTATTAGCTGGGGGCCAGCATGCATTGTCTCCTGCTGCTGCTGCTGCTGCTCCTGCTGCTGCTGCTGCTGCTGCTGCTGCTGCAGCTGCTGCTGCTGCAACAGCTGGAGCTGATCCAGCTGCTGCAGCTGCAGCAGCTGCTGCTGCTGCTGAACGCCATAACAACAGCAGCAGCAACACAAACATACATACTCAGCAGCAGCAGCAGCAACAGCAGCAGCAGCAGCAGCAGCAGC
>NW_013573504.1:0-475 GCF_000499745.2 Eimeria mitis
CCCTAAACCCTAAACCCTCGCGAGGGTTTGGTGCTGTAGCAATTGTCTCAGCTGCAGCAGCAGCAGCAGCAGCTGTTGCTGTTGCTGCTGCTGCTGCTGCTGCACCTGCTGCCGCTCCTGCTGCTGCATCTGCTGCCGCTCCTGCTGCTGCACCTGCTGCTGCTGTTGCTGCACCTGCTGCTGCTGCTGCTGCTGCTGCTGCACCTGCTGCTGCTGCTGCTGCTGCTGCTGGAGGCAGCGAAGCAGCAGCACGAGATAACGCAGCAGCAGCAGCAGCAGCAAAAAGCAACAACCGCTGTCGCTGCTGCTCCTCTTCCTGTTCCTGCTGCTGTTACTGCAGCAGCAGCAGCAACGCATGCATTTGGTTTAGGGTATTTTGATTTGTACCTTTTTGACTTTTTCTTTTGCAGCAGCAGCTCCCTCTCCCTGCTGCTGCTGCTGCTGCTGCTGCTGCTGCTGCTGCTGCTGCTGCTGC
>NW_013573504.1:575-941 GCF_000499745.2 Eimeria mitis
GAAGCAACAACCGCTGTCGCTGCTGCTCCTCTTCCTGTTCCTGCTGCTGCTACTGCTGCTGCTGTTGCTGCTGCTGCTGCTGCTGTTACTGCAGCAGCAGCAGCAACGCATGCATTTAGTTTAGGGTATTTTGATTTGTACCTTTTTGACTTTTTCTTTTGCAGCAGCAGCACCCTCTCCCTGCTGCTGCTGCTGCTGCTGCTGCTGCTGCTGCTGCTGCTGCTGCTGCTGCTGCTGCAGCAGCAAGTCATCATCTGCTGCAGCAGGTTTAGCTTTGGGGCCCCCCAAAGGGATGGTGTTTCTTTTTGTTTGCATGCGGTGTACATGCAGGTCTAGATCGTTATTAAAGTCAAAAACTTTTTCTGT
>NW_013573504.1:1041-1415 GCF_000499745.2 Eimeria mitis
TAGTGCTTCAGCATATGCTGCAGCACTTAGACTATTACTAGCTCCTCTCCTGCTGCTGCTGCTGCTGCTGCTGCTGCTGCTGCTGCTGCTGCTGCTGCTGTGAGGCAGCAAACCCTCTACATATGCTATCAACGAATCCTGAGCAGCAGACACACGCTCAAGGTATAGCAGCAACCCTTGCTGCTGCTGCTGCTGCTGCTGCTGCAGCAGGTCTGTGCTGCTGCTGCTGCTGCTGTCGCTTGCATTTATCTCATCACTATCTCCTGCTGCAGCTCCTGCTGCTGCTGCTGCTGCTCCTGCTGCTGCTCCTGCTGCAGCAGCAGCAGCACTCTCCCATATACGTTTTACCGCCTTAAAATTTTTGGCTATCCTTT
>NW_013573504.1:1515-2177 GCF_000499745.2 Eimeria mitis
GCAGCAGCAGCAGCAGCAGCAGCAGCAGCAGCAAGAGCCCGCGCCAGAGGTGCTGCAGCAGCTGCATGCAGCAGTAACAGAAATGAAAAGGATAGCCAAAAATTTTAAGGCGGTAAAACGTATATGGGAGAGTGCTGCTGCTGCTGCAGCAGGAGCTGCAGCAGGAGCAGCAGCAGGAGCAGCAGCAGCAGCAGCAGGAGATAGTGATGAGACAAATGCAAGCGACAGCAGCAGCAGCACAGACCTGCTGCAGCAGCAGCAGCAGCAGCAGCAGCAGCAGCAGCAAGGGTTGCTGCTATACCTTGAGCGTGTGTCTGCTGCTCAGGATTCGTTGATAGCATATGTAGAGGGTTTGCTGCCTCACAGCAGCAGCAGCAGCAGCAGCAGCAGCAGCAGCAGCAGCAGCAGCAGCAGGAGAGGAGCTAGTAATAGTCTAAGTGCTGCAGCATATGCTGAAGCCCTCAGACAAATAAAAAAAATAAAAATAAAAACAGAAAAAGTTTTTGACTTTAATAACGATCTAGACCTGCATGTACACCGCATGCAAACAAAAAGAAACAGCATCCCTTTGGGGGGCCCCAAAGCTAAACCAGCTGCAGCAGATGATGACTTGCTGCTGCAGCAGCAGCAGCAGCAGCAGCAGCAGCAGCAGCAGCAGCAGC
>NW_013573504.1:2787-3974 GCF_000499745.2 Eimeria mitis
GCTGTTTCTGTTGCTGCTGCTGTTGCTGTTTCTGTTGCTGCTGCTGCTGCTGCTGCTGCTGCTGCTGTTGCTGTTTCTGTCTCGTAGTAAGACTCAGGCCGCAGGCGAAAGACATGCATGTCCTCTGCCCCGCTGCTGCTGCTGCTGCTGCTGCTGCTGCTGCTGCTGCTGCTGCTGCTGCTGCTGCTGCTGCTCTCCTCACCAAAGAAATACCAGTCGTCTAGGGACCCCGTCTGCGTTGCCGCAGTGTCTCCGAATACACTCGAATCCATCGCCAAACCCTAAACCCTAAAACCTAAACCCTAAACCCTAAACCCTAAACCCTAAACCCTAGAGAATATATATTATAATATAAACTCTAAACCCTCAAATATATGCAACCACGCCTCGCTATCCATAAGAAAATGAAAAAGAAGATAAGCGGAGCGCGAGCGGCGGGATGAGGGTTTATGAGGGTTTACGAGGGTTTAGGGTTTAGGGTTTAGGGTTTTGTCGTGGCCCTATGGGTTTATTATAAGTAATATAATAAAAATAAAATAATTTATTTTAATAAAGAAACAAACAAACAAACAAAAAGAAAACGCAGAAGAAAAACACAAAAAAGGGCGCGAGCGAGGAGCTCAGCTCCTTATAAACCCTAAACCCTAAACCCTAAACCCTAAACCCTAAACCCTCGATCATAAACCCTAAACCCTAAACCCTAAAAAAGTTCAAATTAAACTTTATAAACAACCGAAACACTCTCACCTGAACATACACCACAAAAGCAGCTGTTCTCTTTCTCTTAGCTGCTACAGCCCCGTTCCCTAAACCCTAAACCCTAAACCCTAAACCCTAAACCCTAAACCCTAAACCCTAAACCCTAAACCCTCAGGCTGCGATAAAAATATTTTTTATTTAATTTATTTATTATACTATTTTTTACATGCAGAAGAAGCAACAGCAGTCTTGCTGCTGCTGCTGCTGCTGCTTCTCCTGGTGATAGCAGCAGCAGCAACAAATTTGTATATATTTTCTCTAGCTGCTGCTGCTGCTGCTGCTGCTGCTGCTGCTACTGCTGCTGCTGCTGCTGCTGCAGCTGTTGCTGCTGCTTCTAGTGCTGCTGCCGCTGGTTTAGCTCCTGCTGCTGCTGCTGGTGCTGCTGCTGGTGCTGCTGACGGTGCGGCTGCTGGTGCTGCTGCTGCTGC
>NW_013573504.1:4050-4203 GCF_000499745.2 Eimeria mitis
CTGCCGGTGATACTGCTGCTGCTGGTTATGCTGCTGGCTGCTGCTGCTGGCGATACTGCAGCAGAAGCAGCAGCAGCAGCAGCAGCAGCAGCAGCAGCAGCAGCACTGTCTGCAGCAAAGGGTTAAGACGCCTGAGCCCTTACATAGAGAAAC
>NW_013573505.1:0-137 GCF_000499745.2 Eimeria mitis
GCGGCTCCCTGGCTCTCTGCTGCCTCGCTATCCCCCCCAGAGCAGCATAAAAACAGCAGCAGCAGCAAAAACAGCAACAGAGTTTGTGGGGTGATGGGCTGCGGTGTATGCGCAGGTATAACGCTGCCCTTCGTTCA
>NW_013573505.1:2042-2704 GCF_000499745.2 Eimeria mitis
ATCCTCCTATACACATTTATATTCTAGCAGCAGCAGCAGCAGCAGCAGCAGCAGCAGCAGCAGCAGTATGTGCAAGAGCAGCAGCAGCAGTTGTAGCAGCAGCAGTTGCAGCAGCAGAAGTTACACCGAAAGAAAGAACGATTGATGCTGCAACAAAATATATTAAATGTTAGCTTTTGCTGCAGCAGCAGCAGCAGCAGAAGCAGCAGCAGCAACTGCAGCAGCAACAGCAGCAGCAGCACTGGTACCACTGCATATATCTGATAGTGTTTCTCTATGGATGCTGTGTTTGCTTCTGCTGCTGCATGCAGGGCTGCATCGACGAAGACCCAGAGAAGCGGCTGCTGCTAGACCAGGTGCTGCGGCACCCCTGGTGGAATGCTGCTTTAGATATATAACAGCAGCAGCAGCTGCTGCTGCAGCAGCTGCAGCAGGAGCAGCAGCAGCTGCAGCAGCAGCAGCAGCAGCTGCAGCAGCAGCAGCTGCAGCTGCAGCAGGAGCAGCAGCAGCTGCAGCAGCAGCTGCTGCTGCTGCTGCAACGGAGCAGCAGCAGCTGCAGCAGCAGCTGCTGCTGCTGCTGCAACGGAGCAGCAACAGCAGCAATAGTAGTGGCAACAGCAGCAGAAGCAGCAGCTGTAAAAGCAGCAGTAGCTGTAGCAATA
>NW_013573505.1:3497-4023 GCF_000499745.2 Eimeria mitis
ACCGGAAAAAAGAGGAAGGCGAACCAACAGAAACAACAACACAAACCCTAAACCCTAAACCCTAGACCCTAAACCCTAAACCCTAAACCCTAATTCTGTGAAGATAGAGAAATATTTTTGGGTGTTTTTGTTAGAGGCCACCGAGCGGGGACCGGTGGTGGGTTGCGGTGTTGCTGCTGCTCAGCAGCACGAAGCAAAACGAATAAAATAAGCGTAATATATTGTATTAAATAGAATAAATATAAAATATTAAATAAAATATAATTAAAATAATATATTTATTATTCTTAATCAATGATTTCAATGGAAATACACCACGACAGGTGAGGTGACCTTGCTGCTGCTTGCTCTCTCTCTCTCTCTATCGCCTATAAGCAGCGCCAGCGTTTGCTTTTGGTTTTTATGAATAAATAGTTTATTCAAAATAAATAAAAATTATATTATTGACGCTATATAAACATTTTCTTTTTTTCTTTGTCTATACACCGCAACACAACAAATACATACAGCAGAGGTCACCCACCCC
>NW_013573506.1:0-2350 GCF_000499745.2 Eimeria mitis
GCTGCTGCTGCTGCTGCTGCTGCTGCCGCTGCTGCTGCTGCTGCTGCTGCTGCTGCTGCTGCTGCTGCAGTGCGAGCTGCCAGTGCTGAAGGGCAGCAGCGAGGGGCACAGCCTGTGCACGCTGGAGCTCTCCATAGACGGCCTTCACTTCGTTCCCGTTGCAGGCGGCAGGCCCCTCAAGCTTAAGAGTAAGTGCAGCAACAGCAGCAGCAGCAGCAGCTGCTGCTGCTGCTGCTGCTGCTGCTGCAGTAGCTGCTGCAGCTGCAGCAGAAGCAGTAGAAGCAGAAGCAGTAGAAGCAGCAGCAGACGCAGAAGCAGCCAGAGAGAAAAGGAAACGAAGTGGTTTGGCCGCTGTTGCTGTTGCTGCTGCTAGCGCCGCATTGCAGCAGCAGCAGCAGCAGCAACAGCAGCAACGCACGCTGTTGCTGCTGCTGCGTTAGAGGCGCAGGAGCAGTTTGCTTTTGCAGCTTTCCTCTCTTTTTGCTTGTTGCTGCTGTTGCTGCTGCTGCTGCTGCTGCTGCTGCTGCTGCTGCAGGAGAGATGGTCGTTGCGGAGGCAACAGGAGAAGAGCAGTCAGCGTGATATGTGCTAACTACCTAGCTAGCTAGCGGCTCGCCTCAACCAGCCCCCAGAAGATAAAGAACAGATGTCGACTCAGCTGTACAGCCAGCAGCAGCTGCTGCTGTGCATACAGCAGCACCACCCGTAGCTAACACAGGAGGCAGAAAAGCCTCTCGAGCACCTCTAGCTAGCTAGCTAGCTAGCTAGCTAGCTAGCTAGCTGCAGCTAGCCAAGCAGTATGAACTAACACCGTCGTGAGCCAGAGAAGGGGACAGCCGAGTAGCAGCAGCAGATGTGCAGCAGAAGCAGCAGCTTGGGGTGTACGTACACCCCAGCATCTCGTTGCTGCTGCACATACAGCATGGGGTGTACATACACGCCGAGCTGTCTTTACTGCTGCAGCAGCAGCAGCAGCAGCAGCAGCAGCCGCTGCAGCTTGAGCTGTACATACACCCGAACCAACTGCTGCATATCAGGCGCTGCTGTCACGCGGCTCGCCTGAGGGTTTGCTTCACAGCCTAAGTTCAGCTCATCGAGGGTTTAGGGTTTGAATCTAGGGTTTAGGGTTTAGGGTTTAGGGTTTCATATATGAAAACCCAACGCCTTAGGGGCCCAGCTAAAGACAGTCCAGAGTGCCTGCTCACTAGCTGCAGCTAGCTAGCTAGCTAGCTAGCTAGCCCCAGCTAGCTCGCGAGCTACTGCTACAGCTACAGCTAGCTATCCAGACAGCTAGCTAGCTGCAGCTAGCTGGCTTGGGCTTTGAGGGTGGGGTTTAGTGCGGCGTCTTAGTGTGCTCGGCATACCCCCAAGCGCTCACCAAGCGGCCAGCCAGCCCCGCGAACCTAGCTAGCTAGCTAGCTGTCTAGCTAGCTGTCTAGCTAGCTAGCTGTCCAGCTAGCTAGCTGTCTAGCTAGCTGTCTAGCTAGCTAGTTGTCTAGCTAGCTAGCTATCTAGCTAGCCAGCTGGCAAGCTAGCTAGCTAGCAGTCTAGCTAGCTATCTAGCTGGCTGGCTAGCAGTCTAGCTAGCTATCTAGCTGGCTGGCTAGCTGGCTGGCTAGCTGTCTAGCTAGCAGTCTAGCTAGCTAGCTAGCTGGCTAGCTGTCTAGCTAGCGGTCTAGCTAGCTAGCTAGCTGTCTAGCTAGCTAGCTAGCTGTCTAGCTAGCTAGCTAGCTAGGAGATCAAACAGCGTATCTGCCTCCACCTAGGAGGCGTTCGGGCTCAAGGGCGAGGGCCCTTCTGCGTCCCTCAAGAGCAGCAAAAGACTGCTGGTCTTGCTGCAGCGGCATGTGAAGCTTTGCTGCTGCTGCAGCTAGCTTCTCTGCTGTTATGTTGTAGTTGGGGTTGCTGCGGATACCCCGAGGAGGAGGCATGTGCTCCACCTTGTCACGCATCGTCCTGCTGCTGCTGCTGCTGCTGCTGCTGCTGCTGCTGATGCCTGGCGTTGATAGCAACTCATAGCCAACTTCCTGTGTACAGAAGCAGCAGCAGCAGCGCAGCAGCAGCAATGTAGCAGCAGCAGCAGCAGCAGCAGCATAAGTGTAAGCATCAATTGAAGGGGCAACAGCAATACCAACCAAACACCAGCAGCAGCAGCAGCAGCAACTCAACAAACAGCAGCAACAGCAACGCCAGCAGCAGTACATGCTGCAGCAACCACAGTAGCAGCAGCATCTGCAGCAGCAACAACAGCAACAGCAGCAGCAGCACCAACGACAGCAGCAGCAGCAGCAGCACCAACCACAGCAGCAACAGCAGCACCACCACCGACCGCAGCAGCACCAACCACAGC
>NW_013573507.1:0-1336 GCF_000499745.2 Eimeria mitis
ATGTGTACGATGATGGTGTCTCTTTAAGGGTGTCCACGCATTCGTTCGCCTGTCAAGACCAAGCTCAAAATACTCGGCTCGACATACCAAAATGCAAGTTGGAAGAAACGGAAGACAAGGGGAGTCGCTCGACGCTCTACTTGTACCCCATAAATGCATGCTGAATGCCTGTCTGCTAGAGAGTAAAACTTTGGCATTAATGCAACTTCTTGGTTATGAGTGTACATATCGAGAAGTCCAGAGTTCAGTCACTAGTTTCAATCGTCTGTGGGACAAGCACATGAGGTTCCCGCTTATCACACCCCACTATGTGCCACACAGACTAACCATCCCATCGCTTTATCTACGTGCTAAACTCCAAAACGCAAGCCGGTCATACGGTCGTTGACGTGACTCAAAGTGCCAAACAGTATGGCTTGCGTGGCAGGCCAAGCAAGGCACACATAAGAAACACTTCACAACTAACTGCAAAGCGGATGCAAGACTAACAACTGGCTATCGGGACGAAGGCCGGCTAACAAGTGTCGATAACCACTACGGATTGACTTTTGACTTGTCAACATTCTTCGTGCGAATTCTCGACTCTCGAGAGCATGAAATCTAGACATACCCGTACTGCACACATACAAAGAAATAACGCTTGCTTTAGAACCCGCAACTTACGATCTGTACAAAGAGCAAGTAAATCGTAACTTAGCGTACGTGCCCCAACAATTCAACACCGATATTCGGGCGAACCGCAGAAACCCTGCCATTAGAAGGGCTCTCTCTTGTGCAACTATCAACACATGCCATGCGCGCTTAACTAGTCGCAACGTACATAGGGTGTAAGTGCAACCATAATACACCTAAAGTTTTCAACTGTTGTGCATCTCAGGTTCCATGGACACGGCATCCACATACACAGCAGAAGGCCTGCATCGCAGCGCCCCGCTGTATTGCACCATAAAGGTTTTCGGGCAATTCATGCTGCTCTTTACATGCTCATGCAACTGTCCACGGCGTGGCGTTGACTAGTGTGTCAACAAAACGCTAGTGGCGCCAGTTGCTCTTTGTCTACGTAGCTAAAAGAAGCAGTGCAACGGGAGGCACGTTCCAAGCACGCTGCGCATTTTGGGTACATACGTTGGGCCTTAGCTGCAGCGTTCGAACTAGCAATTCCCCTGTGTAGGTGTATGTCCTGCCTGATGCACGACCCAACAGACTTTGCCCAGTCCAGTAATAAACTCGAAAAAACTGCAACGTACGGGCTGCCGCCACATCCATCCAAGTACCGTGTGTAGCCTTCCACGTCACGCTATCTCTGCTGGCGCGTTTTTCAGAGATGCCAAGATTC
>NW_013573507.1:1502-3841 GCF_000499745.2 Eimeria mitis
GGGTCAGTACGAACTGCACAGGGTAATTCCGGCTAGCTCTCAACATCCGCACAAACGAACAGCAGCAATCATGCACTTGACTCTTGTGCAACTATCAACACATGCCATTAGCGGTTGACTAGTCCCAACATACATAGGGTGTAAGTGCCAAATAATGAGCGGCGCACCACGTCCCTTCCTTTGTAGGCATCAACCAAATGCAACCCCTGGCTTGGAGTCAATGCGTTTTGTCTTGGAACGGCAGGTATTCGAACATGCGCCAGAAGGTGGTTCGAAGCGCGTGCAAGCTCTACGCAACCAGAATACACCTAAAGTTTTCAACTGTTGTGCATCTCAGGTTCCATGGACACGGCATCCACATACACAGCAGAAGGCCTGCATCGCAGCGCCCCGCTGTATTGCACCATAAAGGTTTTCGGGCAATTCATGCTGCTCTTTACATGCTCATGCAACTGTCCACGGCGTGGCGTTGACTAGTGTGTCAACAAAACGCTAGTGGCGCCAGTTGCTCTTTGTCTACGTAGCTAAAAGAAGCAGTGCAACGGGAGGCACGTTCCAAGCACGCTGCGCATTTTGGGTACATACGTTGGGCCTTAGCTGCAGCGTTCGAACTAGCAATTCCCCTGTGTAGGTGTATGTCCTGCCTGATGCACGACCCAACAGTCTTTGCCCAGTCCAGTAATGTACCCGAAAAAAGTGCGACGTACGCCCTGCCGCCGCAGCCACCCAAGTACCGTGTGTAGCCTTCCACGTCACGCTATCTCTGCTGGCGCGTTTTTCAGAGATGCCAAGATTCTTTGCAGTTCGTGCATGCATTTTCCAGTGCGGCAGGTAGATTAAACTGCCCAGGACCAGCATTGGGGTAGCGTATACGGGCAAAAAACAGCGTAGTCAATAAATTCGTGCTTGTTATAACCTACTCGGTCGACAATAGCTGGCCGGCTGCGAGGTAGGCCTGGTCAGTACGAACTGCATACGGTAATTCCGGCTAGCTCTCAACATCCGTACAAACGAACAGCAGCAATCATGCACTTGACTCTTGTGCAACTATCAACACATGCCATTAGCGGTTGACTAGTCCCAACATACATAGGGTGTAAGTGCCAAATAATGAGCGGCGCACCACGTCCCTTCCTTTGTAGGCATCAACCAAATGCAACCCCTGGCTTGGAGTCAATGCGTTTTGTCTTGGAACGGCAGGTATTCGAACATGCGCCAGAAGGTGGTTCGAAGCGCGTGCAAGCCCTACGCAACCATAATACACCTAAAGTTTTCAACTGTTGTGCATCTCAGGTACCATGGTCACGCCACCCACAAAATAACAGAAGGGCTGCGTCGGAGCGTCCCGCTCTACGGGTCCCGTGGCATTGACGGCTGTGCAAACAATATGCCAGTGGCGTGCGGCGCTCTTCTTTTGCATAACATGGGGAGGCACCTTGCAAGAACGCTGGTCATTATAGGTACCTGTTCGTCTTCTACATAACTGGAACAACAAACGCAAGGGAAGGCACTTCCAAGTACGCTGCGCATTACAGGTACATGCGTTGTGCTCAAGTTGCAGCCCTCGTACTCCTTTGTGTAGCTCTTTGCCCTGCCTGATGCCTCCCGCAACAACCGTTGTCCAGTCCAGTAGCATACACGAAAAAACTGCAACGCACCCCCTGACAGATACGCCTTCCCCGTATATATACACCAAAATACCCAGGATCACACTCCGGCGGTACGTGTGACGTTTCAAGGCGAAGGCAATGCAGAACGCAGCTCTTTACATCGAACACCCGCTAATTCATACTGGAGGTCTAAAGCCCGCAGCACATCAGACTGAAAAAAAAAAGGGGGTCGCATGCTCCAGCATCACAATTCGCACTTGCGCTGCAATGACAGCCAGTCCTGCCTGACCTTACCCTACTCTGAAACGGATGCATCCAAATAAGCACGTCAACTGTGACATTCCCTATCCTATACAACGCCAACAATATGCAGCCTTTATCTCTACCCTGCCCATTCACTGGCCTCACACAGGCGATTACAGCGGTAACCATTCGCCTAAACCAGCGCACAGTCTTCAGTACGCCCAACGTAGTCTCGTCCCGCAGATTTTTTGACTCATCCATGGGCAAATACCAGCAGAATGCGTTGCATTAACATGGGCTGCAGTCAGCGAATGCACTCACTGCAACTGCATGTGGCACAAATGTGCCCACAGCTCCAAGAACTGCATTAGAACAACCCATCGCAAGTGCGCCCGAACGACCGGCACATGGCATCACGCAGGCCAGCCGCCACACAGATTAGTGGAATATAACACTTCGGCAAAATGGCCTGTCGGCTTCCAAGCA
>NW_013573508.1:3200-3930 GCF_000499745.2 Eimeria mitis
ACTAAACCCTAAACCCTAGACACTGGATCGTAAACCCTAAACACTAAACCCTAAACCCTAAACATGGAATCCTAAAAGATAAAACCTAAATGTAGACAAAGACAAGGAGAAGAATCAACAAAGCAATTGAAGGGTTTAGGGTTTTTAGGGTTTAGGGTTTTTAGGGTTTAGGGTTTTTAGGGTTTAGGGTTTAGGGTTTAGAGATAAACCCACGAAGAGGAAGGAGCAGCTGGCGCAGCACTTGTCTTCTTTTGTCCCCTAATAAAAAAAAATAAAAATAAAAATAAAAATAAAAACAAAAATAAATAAATAAATAAACAGAAATAGAAACAAGAAGAAAAAGAAAGAGAAGAAAAAGAAGAAAACAAAAAAGTAAAAAAAGTAAATGAACAAAAAGAGAAAGAAAAAGAAAAAAAAAAGAAAAAAACAAACAAATACACAGAAACAGAAAAAAGAGATAAAATAAAAATAAAACAAAAATAAAAAGAAAAAGAAAAAGATAAAGGGAGAGACAAAAAAAAAAGACAAAGACAAAGACAAACAAGTAAACACAAAAAACATAAAACAAAAAAAGAATATTAAAAAACTATAAACTAAATAAATAAACAAACAAATAAATAAATAAATAAACAAATAAATAAATAAATAAATAAACAGATACATACATAAACAAACAAACAAACAAATAAACAAACAAATAAATAAATAAATAAATAAATAAATAAATAAA
>NW_013573509.1:0-2876 GCF_000499745.2 Eimeria mitis
TTTAGGGTTTAGGGTTTAGGGTTTAGGGTTTAGGGTTTAGGGTTTAGGGTTTAGGGTTTAGGGTTTGTATACCTTTAATGATTTGTGTAAGATTTCCGCTTCCTCTTGTTGTTGATTTTCCCGCTTCTAATAAATGAAATTTTTGCGTTGTTTTAATCTGAATATCTTTATGAGTTTTGTTTTTTTTTATTTTTTTTTCTAGGGTTTAGGGTTTAGGGTTTAGGGTTTAGGGTTTAGGGTTTAGGGTTTATTCTTATACACACCGCTGATGGGGGCAGGCAATGAGGGAGACGCAGCGAGAGGCCTTCATCTTCTTCTTTCTCCTTTTCGGTTGCAGCAGCAAAATAAAAAGGAGCAGCAGCAGCAGCAGCAGCAGCAGCAGGAAGATGAAAGGAAGGAGCAGCAGCAGCAGCAGCAGAAAGAGGAGAGGAAGCAGCAGCAGCAGCAGCAGCAGCAGCAGCAAAATGAGAAGAGGGAGAAGCAGCAACGAATTCGTTTGCTGCTGCTTCCTGCAGCAGGTAGTGTACAGAGCCATCATTGTATCTGCCTAAAAAGAAAAAAAAAAAAAATAAAATAAAATAAAATAAAATAAAACAAAATAAAATAAAATAAAAAAAATACATGTATCTGTATTTCTCCTTTCGTCTGTTCTTTTTCTTTTTATTTGTTTGCGTTGTCTTCTTTGTTCATACAAAAGAGTGATAGCTTGAATTTTAAGAGTTTCACATATGTCTGGTTGCTGCAGCGAGAAAGCAAAAAGTTTAATAAAAAAACAGCTGTACATACACCGCAGCTTTTTCTTTTTTTCTTGCTTACCGATGCAAACCCAGATGAAGAAACACAAGAAGAAACAGAAGGAGAAATAGAGGGAGAAACAAATGAATTTGTTTTTGTTGATGGGGACTCCATTGCTGCTGCATGCGTCCAGGGTTGTTGCATGGGTATTATATTTTTTTTTTGTATTTCTTCTTGTTTTTGTTGTTGTTTTTGTTGTGTTTCATTTGGGTGGTGCTGCTGAACCCCCTGCATTTTCTGTATATCTTCTCGCTGCCTTTGCTTTGTTTTTATTTTTTCGGTTTCTCCTGTGCTGCTGCTGCAACTGCAGCAAATATTTTTAAAATTTTCAGAAAAAAAATTTTTGTTGAGGTTTTGTTGTCGCCTATGTGATAGAAACGCGACTGCAGCAGCTCTCAGCCTCTGATTTATTTTTTTATATTTTGCTGCGTTTCAGGTGGAAAGCGGGGAGAAATAACTTACCTCGTTCTCCATTATAATGTATTTAATGTTTTAAAGAAACAAAAAGAAACATATAAACACAAAAAAACACAGAAATGCATATGCACAGGGATGCGGTGCAAGAGCAACCATGTTCAGGTGTATGCGCAGCTGTGCATACACCCCATTCATGCACGTTTTCTTTTTCTCTTTTCTGCCGCAATTCTTTGACTTTTTCTTCTATTTCAAGTTGTACTTATGCGTTATAAATATCTCAGTTTTATGTTTTCTGGTTTTTTTAATCGCTCTGTTTGTATTCATGTGAAAAACGCAGAAAAAAAAAAAGATGAATTGCTGCACTCAGCACCCGCACTCCAGGGAGAAACTAAACGAAAATTCATCTTTTAACCTTCAGAATAAAAAACCAAAATAAATATTTAGTTGTATTTAAACAAATAAATATTTATTTTACTTTTTTATTCTGAAGGTAAAATAGTGTAACAATAGTTCTTCATCGCAACTCAACAGCCAAACTATGCACGTCTGCAAGCGCTGTCGTCTGGGGGTCGTTGCAACACTTATAGAGCAGCAACAGCAGCAGCAGCAGCAACAGCAGCAACCGCAGCAGCAGCAGCAGCAGCAACAGCAGCAGCAGCAACAGCAGCAGCAGCAACAGCAGCAGCAGCAGCAGCAGCAGCAGCAACAGCCGTAGGGCGTTTCTATCATTTTCTCTGCAGAGGCATGAAGAAGCCATTGAGATAAAAAAAGAACAAATTATGGAGTTATAACATGCACAGACAGAAACCCTAAACCCTAAACCCTAAACCCTAAACCCTAAACCCTAACCACTTATACTAACGAAATATAACCCGACAAAATGCCTTCCTTCAAGGGTTTAGGGTTTAGGGTTTAGGGTTTAGGGTTTAGGGTTTTGTGCTGCTGCGATGTTAATGCTGTTGCTGGTATTGCTGCTGCTATTGATGTTAATGTTGTTTCTGCTATTGCTGCTGTTATTGCTGCTGCTACTGCTGCTGCTGTTGCTGCTGCTGTTGCTGCTGCTGTTGCTGCTGCTGTTGCTGCTGCTGTTGCTGCTGCTATTGGTATTACTAATGTTGCTGACGATGGTGGCGGTATTGCTGAAACTGTTGCTGTTAGTGTTGCTGCTGCATGCATTCATATTGTTGCTGCTGTTGCTGCTGCTGCGGGTATTGATGGTGGTGTTGCTGCTGCTGCTCTTGCTGCTATAGTAATGTTGCTGCAGCAGAATGCTGCTGCTAATAATGTTATTAATATCTATAACAACATTCCTTTTAATATTTTTTTTAATTTTTTTAATATATATAACAATATTCCTTTTAATATTTTTATAATATTGCTGCTGCTGCTGCTGCTGCTGCTGCTGCTGCAGCGGGAAAGCTGTATCGGCAGCATCGAAATGCTGCTGTGGTTGTTCGAGCAGGCGAGCTGCATTTCAGTATTTTTTTGTTTAAAATTTTGCATAATATTACATTTTATAAAATAAAATAAAATAAAAACTTTATTAAATATATTAAAATATAAAATTTATCGTCGAATACACCTCTATAGCAGCAGTGAAGATGCGGTCTGTGTTAGTTAACACAGAACAACTGTCTAGATCTATGAGGGGGGGGGGGGGGGAG
>NW_013573509.1:2927-3838 GCF_000499745.2 Eimeria mitis
ATTACAAAAATAAAAATACAAAAGTTTAGCAATCATAACTGTTTCTAGTTCTGTAGTGTGGCTGCATCGATGCCTCGTTGTGGTTTCTGCTGGCTAGCTCAATACAGCTGAAACCGGTGCGGCAACAGACTTGAAAAAAATTAGTTTTAAGAATAAAAAGTAATTTTAATAATTTATAATGAAAAAAAAAGAAAAAAAATAAATAAAAAAAGAATTTACTTATTGGGACTCTGCCGCAGAAGCCAAGAGAAACATGCATAGAACAGCAGCAGAGCAATGAGTAGCAGCAGGCAGCAGAAAGAGGGAGAGAGAAAGCTGTAAATAAATTCAGCTTTCTTCATTATATTTCATTGTAATCTTTTTATTTTACATTTATTTTCAGTTTAAATCATAAAAAAACAAGAAAAACCCGTTTATTATTCACGAAACACGAAGGATACTACAACACCATCAGCAGCGCCAGTGGCCCACTACAGCGTTCTCTTTGTTGCTGATCTCTGTATTTTCATGTTTTATTTACATTAATTTATATATTTACTTTAATTTTATTCTTTTTTTTCTCCCGTAAGAGAGACAAAGACCCCCGGATCAGCCCCCCTTTATATAGAACACACGCTAGCAGCAGGACTTGAATCCTAACAAACGTTGCTGCTGCTGCTGCTGCTGTATTTTCATATTCTCTGCAGCAGATGGAAACCGATAAAAACTCTTCTCCTTCTTCTCCTTCTCCCCCTCAGGTTAGTTTTTTATAAATACCTTCATACAGCTCACCAACCACACCAGGCAGGGGCCCCCACCAAGACCGCAGAAGTATACATATATAAACCCATACACACACACACACACACATGTTTATATGCTTGTATATATCTAAATATATAAATTTATATATATATATATATATATATATA
>NW_013573510.1:0-1044 GCF_000499745.2 Eimeria mitis
CTACACCGCCTCCCTACTGGATGCAACCAACAACGCACCGCAGAAGCACCAGTGGCAGTCTACCCCTACCAGCATAGCGAAAGGCTGCGCTCCGCTGCCGCAACCCCTCGCTCCAACACCTCATGCCCTGCACACCCCTCCACGACACGCGCAGCATGACCGTTCTGCAACTTCACGGAGCACGAAAACTACGCAATCATAGCCGAGACTACGACCTCTGTCGCCCAACGCAACACGTGTCGACGCCTAACCAGTTTGGCAAAAAGGCACACTAGCACGGAAACGAACCAACACCCGTAGGCGTGGCAAACCAAAACGCAGCCCTAGACCCGCGACATCGCTCCGGAACCGCGAGCGCAAGCGTGCTGCCGGAGAAGCCGCGGCAGCACGAGCACCGTTGCAACGCACTTCCTTTGACACGACATGCAAGCCGCCTGTTTGCTGCTTTGCTGCCATCCGTGTGTGTCTGACAACCGGTGGACAGCCTCTAGCAAGGCGGATGCAACGCTGCATACCCAGCATGCATGCAACCCCACCTTCAGCAATCCGGCGTGTTACGGCGCGGGATTCATAGCAAACAGCACCGATACGCCAGGAGTTGCCAGCTCTATCCAAGCTGCCTACGAATACCCACCAAAACCACCTGCCTACACCGCCTCCCTACTGGATGCAACCAACAACGCACAGCAGCAACAGTGGCAGTCTACCCCTACCAGCATAGCGAAAGGCCGCGCTCCGCAGCCGCAACGCCTCGCTCCAACACCTCATGCCCTGCACACCCCTCCACGACACGCGAAGCATGGCCGTCCTGCAACTCCACGCAGCACGAAAACTACGCAATCATAGCCGAGCCTACGACATCTGTCGCCCAACGCGGCACGTAGTGACGCCCAACCAGTTTGGCAAAAAGGCGCACTAGCACGGAAACGAACCAACAGCCGTAAGCGCGGCAAACCAAAACGCAGCCCTAGACCCGCGACATCGCTCCGGAACCGCGAGCGCAAGCGTGCTGCCGGCGAAGCCGCGGCAGGACCAGTACCGTTG
>NW_013573510.1:1059-1315 GCF_000499745.2 Eimeria mitis
GCTTCCTATGACACGACCCGCCTGTTTGCTGCTTTGCTGCCATCCGTGTGTGTCTGACAACCGGTGGACAGCCTCTAGCAAGGCGGATGCAACGCTGCATACCCAGCATGCATGCAACCCCACCTTCAGCAGTCCGGCGTGCTACGGCGAGGGATTCATAGCAAACAGCACCGATACGCCAGGACGTGCCCGCTCTATCCAAGCTGCCTACGAATACTCACCCAACCACCTGCCTACACCGCCTCCCTACTGGATG
>NW_013573510.1:1415-2202 GCF_000499745.2 Eimeria mitis
GCCTCTAGCGAAGCGGCAGCAACGCTGCATACCCAGCATGCATGCAACCCCACCTTCAGCAGTCCGGCGTGCTACGGTAACGCATTCATAGCAAACAGCACCGATGCGCCAGGACTTGCCCGCTCCATCCGAGCTGCTTACGAATACCCACCCAACCACCTGCCTACACCGCCTCCCTACTGGATGCAACCAACAACGCACCGCAGAAGCACCAGTGGCAGTCTACCCCTACCGGCATAGCGAAAAGCTGCGCTCCGCTACTGCAACGCCTCGCTCCAACACCTCGTGCCCTGCACATCCCTCCACGACACGCGCAGCATGACCGTTCTGCAACTCCACGCAGCACGAAAACTACGCAATCATAGCCGAGCCTACGACCTCTGCCGCCCAACGCGGCACGTGCTGACGCCCAACCAGTTTGACAGAAAGGCACACTAGCACGGAAAAGAACCAACACCCGTACGCGTCGCAACACAAAACGCAGCCCTGGACCCGCGACGTCGCTCCGGAACCGCGAGCGCAATCGTGCTGCCGGAGAAGCCGCGGCAGCACCAGTACCGTTGCAACGCACAAGCTATGACAACGCATGCAAGGCGCCTGCTTTGCTGGCATCCTTGTGTGTCTGACAACCGCTGGACACCCTCTAGCGAACCGGCAGCAACGCTGCATACCCAGCATGCATGCAAACCCACCTCCAGCAGTCCGGCGTGCTACGGCAAGGCATTCATAGCAAACAGCACCGATACACCAGGACTTGCCCGCTCTATCCAAGCTGCCTACGAACACC
>NW_013573510.1:2302-4017 GCF_000499745.2 Eimeria mitis
GCCCCTCGCTCCAACACCTCATGCCCTGCACACCCCTCCACGGCACGCGCAGCATGACCGTTCTGCAACTCCACGGAGCACGAAAACTACGCAATCATAGCCGAGCCTACCACCTCTGTCGCCCAACGCGGCACGTGCTGACCCTCAACGTGTTTGGCAAAAAGGCACACTAGCACGGAAACGAACCAACACCCGTAGGCGTGGCAAACCAAAACGCAGCCCCAGACGCGCGACATCGCTCCGGAACCGCGAGCGCAAGCGTGCTGCCGGCGAAGCCGCGGCAGGACCAGTACCGTTGCAACGCACTTCCTATGACACGACATGCAAGGCGCCTGCTTTGCTGCCATCCGTGTGTGTCTGACAACCGGTTGACAGCCTCTAGCGAAGCGGATGCAACGCTGCATAACCAGCATGCATGCAACCCCACCTTCAGCAGTCCGACGTGCTACGGCAAGGCACTCACAGCAAACAGCACCGATACGCCAGGACTTGCCCGCTCTATCCAAGCTGCCTACGAACACTCACCCAACCACCTGCCTACACCGCCTCCTTGCTGGATGCAACCAACAACGCACAGCAGCAACAGTGGCAGTCTACCCCTACCGGCATAGCGAACGGCTGCGCTCCGCTGCCGCAACGCCTCGCTCCAACACCTCGTGCCCTGCACACGACTCCACGGCACGCGCAGCATGGCCGTTCTGCAACTCCACGCAGCACGAAAACTAAGCAATCATAGCCGAGCCTACGACATCTGTCGCCCAACGCGGCACGTGCTGACCCCCAACCAGTTTGGCAAAAAGGCGCACTAGCACGGAAACGAACCAACACCCGTACGCGTGGCAAACCAAAACGCAGCCCTAGACCCGCGACATCACTCCGGAACCGCGAGCGCAATCGTGCTGCCGGCGAAGCCGCGGCAGCACCACTACTGTTGCAACGCACTCCCTATGACAACACATGCAAGGCGCCTGCTTTGCTGCCATCGTTGTGTGTCTGACAACCGGTGAACAGCCTCTAGCGAAGCAGCAGCAACGCTGCATACCCAGCATGCATGCAACCCCACCTTCAGCAGTCCGGCGTGCTACGGCAAGGCACTCATAGCAATCAGCACCGATACGCCAGGACTTTCCCGCTCTATCCAAGCTGCCTACGAACACCCACCCAACCACCTGCCTACACCGCCTCCTTGCTGGATGCAACCAACAACGCACCGCAGCAGCAACAGTGGCAGTCTACCCCTACCGGCATAGCGAACGGCTGCGCTCCGCTGCCGCAACGCCTCGCTCCAACACCTCATGCCCTGCACACCCCTCCACGACACGCGCAGCATGACCGTTCTGCAACTTCACGGAGCACGAAAACTACGCAATCATAGCCGAGCCTACCACCTCTGTCGCCCAACGCGGCACGTGCTGACCCCCAACCAGTTTGGCAAAAAGGCACACTAGCACGGAAACGAACCAACACCCGTAGGCGTGGCAAACCAAAACGCAGCCCCAGACGCGCGACATCGCTCCGGAACCGCGAGCGCAAGCGTACTGCCGGCGAAGCCGCGGCAGCACCAGTACCGTTGCAACGCACTTCCTATGACACGACATGCAAGGCGCCTGCTTTGCTGCCATCCGTGTGTGTCTGACAACCGGTTGACAGCCTCTAGCAGAGCGGATGCAACGCTGCATACCCAGCATGCATGCAACCCCACCTTCAGCAGTCCG
>NW_013573511.1:0-461 GCF_000499745.2 Eimeria mitis
AAAAAAAAAAAAAAAAAAAATAAATAAAAATAAATTAATAAATATAAATAAATAAATAAAATAAATAAATAAAAATAAATATATAAATAAAAAATAAATAAATAAATATAAATGAATAAATATAAATAAATAAATAAAAATATATAAATTTATTCTAGTCTTTGTTTGGCTGTATACGCATGCAAACTCTACACAAACACACACAATTCAATATACTATTATATTATATTTTTATATTATAATATTATTTTTATTTTTTTATTATTTTTATTATTTTTATTATTTTTATTTTTTTATTTATTTTTTTTATTTTTTTTATTTTTTTTATTTTTGTTTGTTTACCTTAACTCTTTGTATTTGCATTTTAATGTTTTCTTCTTTTTTTGTTTTTTCTTTTAATAGATTTTTTAAATCAGCAGAAAAAGAAAAAGAAGGAGCAGCAGCAGCAGCAGCAGCAGCAG
>NW_013573511.1:1307-1993 GCF_000499745.2 Eimeria mitis
TTACATATTTATATATATTTATATATTTATATATATTTATATATTTATATATATTTATATATTTATATATATTTATATATTTATATATTTATATATTTATATATATTTATATATTTATAAAGATAAATACCTGAACAGCTTGTTGCTGCTGCATGCATAATACACTATGCTGCAGCATCATTTGCAGTTTATATTTTTGTTTTTTTAATTTATATATTTGTTGTTTTATTATTTCTTTTTCTAGATTAACAGATATATATATTTTTTCTTGGCGCATGCATTCTTCTTTTTCTGTTGTTATATTATTTAAATCTAACTCGTATACACATAAACTTTTTTTTAGTTCTTCTGTTTCTTGGCGTAGTGCATGCAGCGGCTCTGATACATATATACATATACACACATATATATTTATATATTTATATATTTTTTTATTTATTTACTTTTGTTTTTTTGTATTTGTGTTTTTGGTTTTTTATATTAGTTCTTCTGTTTCTTGTCTTAGTGCATGCAGCGGCTCTGATACATATACACATATTTATATTTATATTTTATTTATATTTATATTTATATTTATTTATATTTATATTTATATTTATATTTATATTCATATTTGTATTTATATTTACTTTTATTTTTTTATATTTGTGTTTTTGGTTTTTTATATTTGTGTTTTTGTTTTTTTA
>NW_013573511.1:2093-2466 GCF_000499745.2 Eimeria mitis
TTATATTTATATATTTATATATTTTTTTATTTATTTACTTTTGTTTTTTTGTATTTGTGCTTTTGGTTTTTTATATTAGTTCTTCTGTTTCTTGCCGCAGTGCATGCAGGGGCTCTGATACATATACATACACATTTATTTTTTTTTATTTTTATTTTTATTTTATTTATGTTTATATTTATATTTATATTTACTTTTATTTTTTTATATTTGTGTTTTTGGTTTTTTATATTTGTGTTTTTGTTTTTTTATATTAGTTCTTCTGTTTCTTGTCTTAGTGCATGCAGCGGCTCTGATACATAAACATATACACACACATTTATATTTATATTTATGTTTTTGTATTTATTTTTATATTTTTATATTTGTGTTG
>NW_013573511.1:2566-2929 GCF_000499745.2 Eimeria mitis
CGTTCTTCTGTTTCTTGCCGCAGTGCATGCAGCGGCTCTGATACATATACATATACACACACATTTATATTTATATTTATGTTTTTGTATTTATTTTTATATTTTTATATTTGTGTTGTTGTTTTTATTTTTATTTTTATTTATAAACTCTTCTTTAGTTCTTCTGTTTCTTGTCTTAGTGCATGCAGGGGCTCTGATACATATACAAATAAAATAAAAAGAAGAAATGAAAAAAAAAATAAATAAAAATTAAAAAAAAAATAAAAAAAAGACAAACACCTGAAAAACGTATGATAAAAAAAAATAAAAAAAAAAAAAAAAAAAAAAAAAAAAAAAAAAAAAAAAAAAAAAAAAAAAAAAAAA
>NW_013573511.1:3897-4104 GCF_000499745.2 Eimeria mitis
AGACTGGCGGCGGTGACATCCGTAAAAAAACGTTTCGTTCCCTGCAGCATCTTCTTGCTCTCCAGCTGCTGCTCCCTGTTTATATTAAAAAAAAATAAATAAATATATAAATATATAAATATAAATAAATTAATATCTAAATATAAATATATATATATATATATATATATATATATATATATATATATATATATATATATATATATA
>NW_013573512.1:0-127 GCF_000499745.2 Eimeria mitis
CCGCCCTCAACGCCACCCACCCCCCAAGCGATAGCCCGACGAGAAACATAGGCGGATTTTTTTTTTTCCTCTATAGTTTTCCTTTTGTTCTTGTTCTTGCTGCTGCATGTCTTTGACAATATCCAGT
>NW_013573512.1:1408-1832 GCF_000499745.2 Eimeria mitis
GTGCTGCTGCTGTTGCTGTTGGTGCTGTTGCTGTTGAATTAAGGGGAGGGAAAGAACCAGGATTTGTTGTTCCACCTGCTGCTGCTGCTGTTGCTGCTGTTGCTGTTGCTGCTTCTGCTGCTGCTGCTGTTGCTGCTGCTGCTGCTGCTGCTGTTGCTGCTGCTGCTTGGTCCGCTTCACTAACTTGTGTTGCTCCTGCTGCAGCAGCAAAAGCCTGAAACTCTGCATCCTTGAACTGCTCTTCTGCTGCTGCAGCATCTGGTGCACCTGCTGCTGCAGCAGCAGCTGCTGCACCTGCTGCAGCAGCTGCTGCATCTGCTGCAGCTGCAGCTGCACCTTCTGCTGCTGCACCTGCTGCTGCTGCTGCTGCTGCTGCTGCTGCTGCTGGAGGTTTGTGAAAGAAGTGGCTGCAGCAATGCTCCCC
>NW_013573512.1:1932-2050 GCF_000499745.2 Eimeria mitis
TCTCTGCAGCACCTGTTGCTGTTCCTGCTGCTGCTGCTGCTGCTCTTGCTGCTGCTGCTGCTGCTGCTGCTGCTGCTGCGTGTTTTTGTCGTGGCGCCACCTGTACACCTGAATCCTC
>NW_013573512.1:2150-3125 GCF_000499745.2 Eimeria mitis
TGCTGCAGCTGCATCTGCTGCTGCTGCAGCTGCACCTTCTGCTGCTGCACCTGCTGCTGCTGCTGCTGCTGCTGCTGCTGCTGGAGGTTTGTGAAAGAAGTGGCTGCAGCAATGCTCCCCCAGCCCGTGCACCAGCAGCACAACCCCCCTCACCCTTCTCTCTCGATTGGGGGGCCCCCAGAGGCCCCTAAAGGGGCCCCCCACCCCTCCACCTTGTTGATAGTTTTCTCCCCTCTGCAGCACCTGTTGCTGTTCCTGCTGCTGCTGCTGCTGCTCTTGCTGCTCCTGCTGCTGCTGCTGCTGCTGCTGCTGCTGCGTGTTTTTGTCGTGGCGCCACCTGTACACCTGAATCCTCAGCCCCTGCGCGTTGCAGAAGGAGGAGACCTCGGGGGCCCCATCAGGGTCAGGGGGGCCCCCCAAGCTGTCTGTACACTCCACTGGGGTTGAGGGGGCCCCCCCCTGACAGTTGAGGGGCCCCCCGTGGTTGGAGGGGCCCCCTGCTGCAGCAGAGAAGGGGGCCCCCTGCTTGCTGGGGGCCCCCAATGGGGCCCCCCAGACGCTCGGCGGTGTTGCTGCTGCTGCGGGCTGCCAACACCTTGCAGGGGCCCCCATATCTTCCCTCTGTCTGCTGCAGCTGCTGTTGCTGCTGCTGCTTCTGCTGCTGCTGCTGCTGCTGCTGCTGCTGGTCCTTATACCCCAGGGGCCCCCTAGAGACATCAAGGGGGGCCCCCTAACACCAAGGGCCCTAACCAGGTACCCTGTAGAACCCCATGCATTGGGCGGCGAAGCAAACTGATGCAAACTGCTGCTGCTGCTGCTGCTGCTGCTGCTGCCTCGTTGGGCTTCGTTAGCGGTTGCTGCAGCAGCAGCAGCAGCTGCTGCTGCTGCAGCAACGCAGCGACACCTCGGGGATTCATCCCGTTCTGCCGGCCGCAGGCGAAGCAGCAGCTGCTGCTGCCGCTGCTGTCGCTGCCT
>NW_013573512.1:3875-4554 GCF_000499745.2 Eimeria mitis
ACCCTAAGTTGTAGGGTGGTGCTAGCCGTTAGGGGGGTTGGAATAGGTAGGGTGTCTTACTGCAGCACTATGCGCTAAACCCTAAACCCTAAACCCTAAACCCTAAACCCTAAACCCTAAACCCTAAACCCTAAACCCTCGCTCCTAACCTCGAACCCTAAACCCCAGGCTGACTCACGAGGGTTTGCTGCTAGCCGTTGAGGCAAAACCCCAGCCCCAGTGGCCGTGCACTAGGAGCTAACATTCCGCATTAGGGTTTAGGGTTTAGGGTTTAGGGTTTAGGGTTTTGGCTAGGTGTGTATATAAAACACCTTTTTAATTAAAAAAAAGTTCAGCGAGAAGACAGCAACCAAATTTCCATTCAGACATTTCCACCTGCTGAACAAACCTCCTCTGCACCGCATGCAGCAGCAGCAGCAGCAGCAGCCAGTGCTGCTGCTGCTGCTGCTGCTGCTGCTGCTGCTGCTGCTGCTGCTGCAGGGGAGCAAACTTACAAAAGTTATATACTTCTGTATTTCAGGTGTACATACACCTCCTGTTTGTCGCCCCGCTGCTGTTCAGCGCAGCAACCGAATCTCTCCTTAATAAGCCCCTGCAGCAGCAGCAGCAGCAGCAGCAGCAGCAGCAGCAGCAACAGGAACAGCAGCAGCAGAAGACAACAGCTGTTCATATCTGCTGC
>NW_013573513.1:0-331 GCF_000499745.2 Eimeria mitis
TATATATATATATATATATATATATATATATATATATATATATATATAGTTTATATTTCTTTTGTTATATTATACTTTTTTATATTATATTTCTTTTCTTTATTTTTTAATATTTTCTGTTTTTTTTGTTTAAATATTTTGTTTCTTTTTTTTACGCATTTCTTTTTTTTTATCTGTTGCATTTCCTTTTTTCTCTATCCCATAAATAAACAAATAAATAAATAAACAAATAAATAAATAAATAAATAAATAAATAAATAAATATAAATATATATATAGATATATAAACTACATTTTTTATATTTATTTTTTTTTTTTTTTTTTTTTTTTT
>NW_013573513.1:395-578 GCF_000499745.2 Eimeria mitis
AGCTAGCTAGCTAGCCAGATAGCTAGCTAGCTAGCTGGCTAGCTAGCTAGCTGTGCAGCTCGCAGTTACACTGAGACGGAGGCGGCAGTCTCTGCTTTTTTGCCGCCAGGGAAATTTATTTGTCACTCAAAGAAATCATTTCAGGTGTACGTACACCTCAAGATGCATGCATGGCAGCCGAGG
>NW_013573513.1:678-2220 GCF_000499745.2 Eimeria mitis
AGCTAGCTAGCTAGCTAGCTAGATGGTAGCCTCAGCAGCGCAAAGCTGCAGCTGCAGTAGGCGACAGCGGGATGCAGGAAGTTCGTTCTTTTGGGGGCTGTAGCTAGCTAGCTAGCCACTCAGTTAGCCATCTAGCTAGCTAGCTAGCTAGCTAGCCAGCCAGCTAGCTAGCTAGCTAGCTAGCCAGCTAGCTAGCTAGCTAGCTAGCTGTGCAGCTCGCAGAGACGGAGGCGGCAGTCTCTGCTTTTTTGCCGCCAGGGAGATTTATTTGTCACTCAAAGAAATCATTTCAGGTGTACGTACACCTCAAGATGCATGCATGGCAGCCGAGGAAGCAAGAGCTAGCTAGCCAGCTTACATTACTTAGCTAGCTAGCTAGCTAGCTAGCTAGCTAGCTAGCTACTAGGCGAGTAAACACGCGGGCTAGAGATCTAGCTAGCTACAGACAGCTAGCTAGCTACCTATCTAGTTGCCTTGCTAGCTACCTAGCTATCTACCTAACTAGCTAGCTACCAAGCTAGCTAGCCAGCTAGCTAGCTAGCTAGCTGGCTAGCTAGCTAGCTACATAGACAATATAACAATCCACACCAGCAGAACTTTGGGTTTGTAGATAAACAGATATGCCGCGCATCGAGCTACAGAGCCGTCTGCGCTTGGCCAGCTGCCAAGCCAAATGCTAGCTAGCTAGCTAGCTAGCTAGCCAGCTAGCTAGCTAGCTAGCTAGCTAGCTAGCACCTTTTGATCATGCATCCGGGGGCCAGCTCCCCAAGAGGAGGCTGACTGCCTCCCCTCCTTTAGCGGTCTTTAGCCTGGATCGCTGGGGCCCCCAGACAGCTAGCTAGCTAGCTAGCTAGCCATGCAAATACTACAGCTAGCCAGGCAAATACGCTACAGCTAGCTAGCCGGCTAGCTAGCTAGCTAGCCAAACACCCAACTAGCTAACCAGCCAGCTAGTAGTCGTCGCCTAGAGAAAAACAGCTAGACAAAGAGCACGCCAGCCCATCTGTCTTGCTAGCTAGCTAGCTAGCTAGCCAGCTAGCTAGCTAGCTAGCTAGCTGGGTAGCTGGGTAGCTGGGTAGCTGGGTAGCTGGGTAGCCAGCTGGCTAGCCATCCGGGTAGCTAGCTTGCTAGCTAGCTAGCTCTCAAGCTAGCTAGCTAGCTAGCTCTCAAGCTAGCTAGCTAGCTAGCTAGCTAGCTAGCTAGCTAGCTAGCTGGCTAGCTGGCTAGCTGGCTAGCTGCCTAGCTAGGCAACAGCGACGACTCAACCCTCAACACTCTTCCTCGCAATGGCGCGGACCTTCTTCTTGTACTCCTGGATGTTGTTCTTGTACATATTCTAAACACACACAAACCCTAAACCCTAAACCCTAAACCCTAAACTCTAAACCCTAAACCCTAGAAAAGCCGAAGGAAAAAACCCCTTTCACCACTGCAAACCCTAAACCCTAAACCCTGAATTCCTTATATTTTTATGTTAATATATAAATACTGCTTCTATTATATATATATATATATATATATATATATATATATATATATATA
>NW_013573513.1:2320-2521 GCF_000499745.2 Eimeria mitis
ACAATATAAAAAGATAAAAAAATGAAATAGAAAAATAGATGGACAGAAAAAAACAAACATAAAAAAACAAAAACTAGCAAAAAAAAGCAAATAAATAAAAATAAACACAAACACAAATAAAACAAAATAAAACAAAACAAAACAAAACAAAACAAAATAAACACAAAGACAAACAAAAAAAAAAAAAAAAAAAAAAAAAAA
>NW_013573513.1:2595-2785 GCF_000499745.2 Eimeria mitis
CGTACCGCTGCATCTACATTAGCTGGGGATTCTATGTTAGGTTCTCCTAGCATGGAAATAACCGAAATAAGGATAGCCTCAACGCCCAAAATAGGCCTCCATCTCTCTTCTGCTGTCTCCTGCTCGTTAAACATATCTTGCCCTGGGGGGTGTAATATACTTATGCATACGCGCCCGTCCGGGAATACTA
>NW_013573513.1:3037-3291 GCF_000499745.2 Eimeria mitis
GGGGGTGTAATATGCTTATACAGACACGGCCGTCCGGGAATACTAAACAAAAAAAAAAAGAGAGAAAAAGGATTAAGGAAAAAAGAAAAAAAAAATTAAAAAAAAGGAAAAAAGAAAGAAAAAAAAAGAAAAAAAATATATATTTTGCTGGCGGGTTTAATATACTTATGCATACACGCCCGTCCGGGAATACTAAACACACAAAAAAAAAAAAAAAAAAAAAAAAAAAAAAAAAAAAAGAAAAAAAAGAAAAA
>NW_013573514.1:0-1442 GCF_000499745.2 Eimeria mitis
TTTCCCTGTTTTGTGTTCAGAACAGATTCAGCTTATGAACGTTCCATTTTGATTCATTCGAGCTAGGCTTCTCAAACCAACATGCGCATATGGCCTTTCGACTTTTAAAGGCGTGAACACGGTATTGACGAGGTAATTCTGCGTGAGGTTTATAGCTAGTTGGGCGTGGATATTCCCGACGCGTATTGGCCTTTCAACGAGAGACGACTCGACCAGGCCAACGCATGCAGCCAGGCGCGTCGCCTTACAGTTGGCATAGGCAATGGGTTCCTTCGCTCTACCCTGGGTGAAACAATGCTTGCCACCAGATAATCTTGTACGCAGTTCCTGTCTCAATGTTCGTTGGGGTGCACATGTGGGAATGTTGAGGTTATGCAGCTTGGGGGAGCCGAGCCGTTTGCTGGCGTTGGGTTTGTGAGCATTTTGGTCTGGCGCATTTGGAGTCAGCGGGCAACGGATATGGTCCGGTCGGTCATCAATGCTGGTTCGTCGTTCAGGCGGTATGAGATAATACATGGATATATGTGCGCATGGTCGCAAGTGTATGGAGTTGCAGTGTGAGGGGACGTATGAGCGCGTTTTGTTTCTGCCGCTCTCGGTTTTTGTATGTACTGGTTTGAGCGGTTCCGTCGCCGTTTGTGAGGCAGCGTCTACCATTACAAACAATATCNGGTAAACGCGAAGCTCAGTACTCGGTAGGCGGCGGCGCCGCATTCAGCCGTCCCTGCTTCCACGCGAGTGATATACCATGTTCGTCGTCCGGTGATGCGGGTAGGTGACCAAGGTTTGGCAACAATAGTTGGCCTGTTTGGTGTTCAGAACAGATGCAGCTTATGAGCGTTCCATTTTGATTCATTCGAGCTAGCCTTTGTTCGCGGCAATTTGCGCGTAGTGTCTTTCGACATTTAACAAGTTTGAGCACGGTACCGATCACCGACCATCGATCGCGCTTGAGGTTTATATCTCGTCGGTCTTGGATATTTGTGACGTTCGTTGGTTTTTCAACGAGACGCGATTCGACAAGGCCAACGCATGCAGCCAGACGCGTCGTCTCACAGTTGGTGTCGGCTGTGGGTTCCTTTGCTCTACCCTGGGTGAAGCACGCCTTGCCAGCTAATAGTGTTCTACTCAGCACCTGTCTGCATGCTCGTCGGGATGCATGTGTGAGAATGTTCGGGTTATGCAGTTTGGATGTTCGAGCTTTCGGCAGCGGTGTGGCGCAGCCTCTTCTAGCGATGGGTTCGTCCGCTCCTTGGTCTCGCGCGTTTGTCGTTGGAGGCAAACGTATATGCTCCCGCCCGTCGTGAGTGTTGCTTTATCGTTCAGGGAGTACGAGAGAAGGCATGGATAAATATGCGCATGGTTGCAAGTGTATGGTGTTGCAGTGTGAGAGGCTGTATGGTCGCGTTTTGCTTCAAACGCCCTCGGTTTTTTTAGTTGTT
>NW_013573514.1:1511-3832 GCF_000499745.2 Eimeria mitis
TTTCCCTGTTTTGTGTTCAGAACAGATTCAGCTTATGAACATTCCATTTTGATTCGTTCGAGCTAGGCTTATCAAACCAACATGTTCGTATGGCCTATCGACGTTTAACTGGCTTGAACACGGGTGTTTGGCCTCAGAGCTGAACAAATATGCTCCGGTCGGTCATCAATGCTGGTTCATCGTTCAGGCGGTATGAGACAAGGCATGGATAGATATGCGCATGCTCGCAAGTGTATGGAGTTGGAGTGCGAGGACGTATGATCGCGTTTTGCTTTGGCCGCCCTCGGTTTGCGTATGTATTGGTTGAAGCCGTTCTGGAGCCGTTTGCGAGGCAGAGTCTGGCATTACAAGCAATATCAGTGAGTTGGTGCGAACGTACATACGGGGCGCAGTACTCAGCACAGGGCCGCTCTGCCTATTGCCGTCCTTGGCTCCATGGGAATGGTACATCGTGTTTGCCGTCCACGATCCTGACTGCTGTTTGTCTACCAGCAGGCAGGGAGTCGACAAGGACACCGTATGCAGCCACAACTGTTGTCCGCCATACAGCTTTTGCTTTGTTCCCGCCCCCCTGTTGGAAACCCGTTCTGTGCAGCAATAAGCGTATACGCAATGTTTTGCGAAAACCGGCTGCAGCACTCGTCTGAGCATCGTGCAGTTGTGCAGTTTGCATGCGGCTGCCTGCAGCTGCGGTGAGGCAAGCCANGCACTCGTCTGAGCATCGTGCAGTTGTGCAGTTTGCATGCGGCTGCCTGCAGCTGCGGTGAGGCAAGCCACGTCTGACGCTGCAATCGTGCGCTGCTTTGCCCAGAAAGTATAGCTTTTGAAGGGAACGCATATGCTTGGCGCCGCTATCGGTGCTGCTACTTTCAAGGCTACCTGATTGCAGGGTGGATTCATTTGGCGATTCGGGAAGGCAGTTTTGCTTAGGGTGAGCGGTGGAGTGGAACTGACACCTTCTGCTTCAACTGTGTTCGTCTGTGGCTTGTACAGGTTGAAGGTGTTTTGACAGCTCGATATGCACTAACATGACCGCGGTTGACAGTCGAGCAACCAGAGTGAATTGGCGTGGCAGACTGTGAGACGCTGGATAACTAGTAACCAGCAGCAGATACTACTAGGCGGTTGGTGCCAAATTGTTAGTTGGATTGATATCGAGTCTGATTACGTAGGCTGGTAGTTGTTTGGCGGTGAGGGTTAATATTGAAGGCCATGCAGCGGCCAGCTGCTCGACCAACACAAATTGCTGAGTTACCCGATGTGTTTGGAAAATACACGCGTTGCCTGTAACTCTTCTTGAAGATAGCGAATTCAGTCAAAAACAGTGAACCCTGTAGCGGACGCAGGGTTTCCGGGTTTGACAGGGTGAGGCGACCGTTTTGCACTACGAGTAGGCGTCATTTGTGAATCCTTCACTTGTTTTCGTTTGAGCTAGCCTTTGTGGGCCCGGCTGTTCCTAGCGTCCTCCACAATATGAACAGAATGGATACACGTGAAACATTCACAAACCACGCCTACTGGTAATGCAACACTGCTCAACTAATCTTGCTGGTTTGGCAGAAGCAGAACCCATCACCCGGTTCCACGTGAGTAGTATATCTTCTTCGTCTTGCACATTTCTGAGTCTCGCTGGTTTCCAGAAAAAAAGCAATTGGAGTAGGGCGCCTCATGCAACCAGGAGCTGTATCCTGCAATTGGTGTTTGGCTTTAATTTCGTTCGCTTTGTGCCTGCCTATTTGCTACTTTAAATACACGCCATCCGCTGATAGTAGTGCACGCAGTGTTTCGAGGCGATTAGCTGGGCCGCATGTGTGAGCATCCCACGATTGTGCACTTTGGGTGTTTGGCTCTACAGCTGCGGTACGGCGAAGCCGTATCTGTCGTTGCGATCGTGTCTTCGATTGACCAGGAAGTATGCCCTCACAAGCGAACACATCCACCTTTCGCAATTATAGTTCACATTTCGCTTCAGACTATCTGACGGCAGACACGGATGTATATGGGGATTCGCGCAGACCTGTGGGATTATGTTGCGAATGCGAAAAGATTAGCGGGTTCTCCTTCACGCGTGCTGGTCTTTGAAACATAGTAGCGCAGGATGGTTCGGCAAACAAACGATACAAACAATATCGGTGAATTGGTACGACAGTATCTTTGGAGCGCAATTCGCAATAAGAGGCAGCAGTGACCACGCGGCGATTAGCATAAAGTTTCCAACCCGCTCATGTACGATGGTAGGTGTTTGAAGGACAGCTTGAATTTTGGAGGGCTGGCAGCGGCCGCGTTGGTGCCCAACTCGAATTATTGAAGTATTCGTGGCA
>NW_013573515.1:0-122 GCF_000499745.2 Eimeria mitis
ACAGCACTTTCTTTCACATCATACATAACCTAGACCCCAACTATGAAGGTACAAAAAAAAAATTCTTTCACGCTGGCTAGCTGGCTAGACAGATAGGCAGATAGATAGATAGATAGATAGAT
>NW_013573515.1:862-1549 GCF_000499745.2 Eimeria mitis
CCTGTTCTGACCGAGGGTTTAGGGTTTAGGGCCTAGGGTTTAGGGTTTAGGGTTTAGGGTTTTGGTGCAGGACGTATTTATATGAACAAACGCGAAGACGCCTATTGGCTGCATCAGCTCCCCACGGAGCTTCTCGTGGACCCTCTCTGGCACAACCATGTTGTAAACCCCTCGAGGTCAAGATGAGGGTTTAGGGTTTAGGGTTTAGGGTTTAGGGTTTGTGTTGTATGTGTGTGTTGTGTGTTTGTGTTTTGTGCATTGTGCGTGTGCGGACTGCAGGACTTGTGTGTATCTATTGTTTGTCTATTGTTTTTCTTTGGTTTGTCTAGGGTTTAGGGTTTAGGGTTTAGGGTTTAGGGTTTAGGGTTTAGGGTTTGTGTGTGTGTTTCAGGTGCGTGCTGCTGCAGTGTGACTCATGGGGCACAGTGTCTCCTTCATACAAAGCTGAGCTGCTGCAGGACGGAGACAGCGGGGGCCAGAGCTCGCCCCTCGCCCCGCTGCTCCGCAGACACTCCAGCCCCTTTGCTGTGCCCAACGGAATACCCATACAGGTACAAACCCTAAACCCTAAACCCTAAACCCTAAACCGCCGGTATGTATAGTAGTCCGTAAACCCTTAATTTCAATCCCTTAAAAAAAAAAAAAAAAAAAAAAAAAAAAAAAAAAAAAAAAAAAAAAAAAAAAAAA
>NW_013573515.1:1649-1803 GCF_000499745.2 Eimeria mitis
ATGTGGTATGTGTGCATTGTGCGTGTGCGGACTGCAGGACATGTGTGTATCTAGGGTTTGTCTATTGTTTGTTTTTGGTTTGTCTAGGGTTTAGGGTTTAGGGTTTAGGGTTTAGGGTTTAGGGTTTGTGTGTGTGTTTCAGGTGCGTGCTGCT
>NW_013573515.1:1903-2177 GCF_000499745.2 Eimeria mitis
GAATAATACTCTACTCTAGGGTTTAGGGTTTAGGGTTTAGGGTTTAGGGTTTGTTGGTTGCAGCGTCGGCTAGACGCGATAGCTGCATTAGGGTTTAGAGATCACTACGAAGCAAAAGCTGCGCTGCAGCAGCAGTATTTTGGCCTGCAGCAGCCGGACGATGGCATTCCTATATTTGCCTTTATCGGCAGAATCACTGAACAAAAAGGTGCTGCTGCTGCTGCTGCTGCTGCTGCTGCTGCTGCTGCTGCTGCTGCTGCTGCTGCTGCTGCTG
>NW_013573515.1:2289-4192 GCF_000499745.2 Eimeria mitis
GCTGCTGCTGTTGATGTTGTTGCTGCTGCTGCTGCTGTTGGTGTTGCTGCTGCTGCTGTTGCTGCTGCTGCTGACGTTGCTGCTGATGGTACTGTTGTTGCTGCAGCGACAGAATCAGCTGTGTATGGGTAAACCGCCGCGATTGCTGTTGCTGCTGCTGCTGCTGCTGCTGCTGTTCCTTTGCTGCTGCTGCTGCTGCTGCTGCTGCTGCTGCTGTGTACAGGTGTACACCTCATCCTCGAAGCAGCAGAAACCCTCATCACTAAACACAGAGGCAGAGTGCAGCTCATCCTCGGTGGTATGGCGAACTGGAAAGACGGATACGCAGCCAGGTTAGGGTTTAGGGTTTAGGGTTTAGGGTTTAGGGTTTAAGGCTGAGGACTGTAGAGGAAACGGGGTCATATGGGGTAGCATCAAGGGCTTGTTGCTAGCAGTGGATTCAGGGTTTAGGGTCTAGGGTCTAGGGTTTAGGGTTTAGGGTTTAGGGTTTAGGGTTTGTGGCGACAGGTGTGCAACAAAGATGATGGAGCTGCGATGGAAATACCCGCAGAGTTTTTGGGCGGACCCCAACGAGTTCTTCACAAAGGGCGAGTCCCTCAAACCCTAAACCCTAAACCCTCAAACCCTAAACCCTAAACCCTAAACCCTAAACCCTCGAGAAGAATCTGGAAACCCAAATACTGCATTCAGCATCCGTTTTTTCTGCAGCAAAAAGCACAAGTGCAGCGCAGCACATTTTTTCCTTTTCCCGAGGGTTTAGGATCTAGGGTTTAGGGTTTAGGGTTTAGGGTTTAGGGTTTAGGGTTTTGTGTTTCAGGGGCCCATGTGAACTATGGCGCGGACTTCGGCCTCATGCCCTCGGCCTTTGAGCCCGGGGGTATAGTGCAGCACGAGTTCTTTATCTCTGGCACGCCAGTCATCGGTACCCTCAAACCCTAAACCCTAAACCCTAAACCCTAAACCCTAAACCCTAGATCCTAAACCCTAAACCCTAGGAGTGGTTTCAGGAGCCGTCAACACAAAATTCTGACACCTTACTAGCACCCATCAATACCATTCCTATATATAAACATCCGTCTTCTCCCACAAGGGTTTAGGGTTTAGGGTTTAGGGTTTAGGGTTTAGGGTTTGTGTGTAGCGTTTCACACTGGGGGCCTGAAAGATACAGTGGTTGAGTTTGTTGCCGCCACAAGCAGCGGCAACGGCTTTTCTTTTATGAATTACAATTCTGGGGATTTGCTTTATGCGATGGAGAGAGCAATTAGGGTTTTTGAGTATGTAAACCCTTGTAAACCCTAAACCCTTATAAACCCTAATAAACCCTAATAAACCCTAGCAGGCATATTTGTATGTATTGTCGTTGCAAAAGGGTTTGCTCAAAGCACTTCGTTTCACCTGCGGGAGAGGAATCTTTAAGGGGAGGGTTTAGGGTTTAGAGTTTAGGGTTTAGGGTTTAGGGTTTGGGGTTTCTGCAGCGACAAGGAGAAATACACGCTGCTGCGGCAGCTAGCTAGAAGGTCTGTGGTTAGCTGCGAGTGCAGCAGCTGGGCCTGGCTCTGTGAGTTCGCTCGCCTCAGAAACAAAATACCTATCAACGAAAACAAGGTACGCATACATACAAAGCTAGCTAGCTAGCTAGCTAGCTAGATAGATAGATAGATAGATAGCTGGGTGGACAGCTAGTTAGCTACAGTGATAGAGATATTGATAGCTAGCTAGCTGGCTACCTGGATAGCTAGCTAGCTAGCTGGGTGGACAGCTAGTTAGCTACACAGATAGAGAGATAGACAGATAGCTAGCTAGCTAGTCAGCTAGCTAGCTAGACAGCTAGCCGCAAACCGCCCCCCCCCCACCAGGCGAAGCTCGCCGGAGTACAACCCACTGGAGGCCAGCTAGCTACCCA
>NW_013573516.1:1563-3229 GCF_000499745.2 Eimeria mitis
GCGCAGCAGCAGCAGCAGCAGCAGCAGCAGCAGCAGCTGCAGCAGCAGCAGCAGAAGCAGCAGCAGCAGCAGCAGCAGCAGAGATTGGCTTGATGTCGTTTGCTGCAGTGCTGTAGGAGACAGAGGAAAGCGCCTCCGCTTCCAGGTGTCTGCTCATCCTGCTGCTGGGGCTGCATGCGTTTCTTCTTTGCTGCTGCTGCTGTTGCTGCTGCTGCTGCTGCTGCTGCTGCTACTGCTGCTGCTGCTTGTGCTGCTGCTGCTGCTGCTGCTGCATTTGTTGGTGCTGCTGCTGCAGTTGCTCCTGCTGCAGTTGCTGCTGCTGCGCTAGTTTGTGTGTGTGTTTTGCTGCTGCTGCTTCTGCTGCTGCTGCTGCTGCTGCTGCAGCTGCTGCTGCTGCCTTCTCTTCTCTCTCCTGCGTGGGGTGTACCTGCAGCTGGGGTGTATCTGCAGCTGTATTGTCTCCTTTTTTATTTTTATTTTTTTATTTTTTTTTTGTTTTAGGGAGGAGGCAGAGTGAGCTGTGTATTGAAGCACAATGCGGCGGCTGCTGCAGCAGCGGTTGGGGGGCTGCTGCCCCTCGTTGCTGCTGCTGCTGCTGCAGCTGCTGCAGCAGCTGCTGCTGCTGCTGCTGCTCGCCGTCTCTCTATCCTCTTTACCTGAAGCTCTATGCTTGAGGACCACTCACAGCAGCAGCAGCAGCAGCGGCAACAGCAGCAGCAGCAACAGCAGCAACAGCAGCAGCAGCAGCAGCTTAAGCGAGCCTACAGAGACGAATGCAGATAAACCCTTGCCCCTAGGTAAGACACAAACCAACTGTCTCCTTTTTGTCTCTTTCTGTCTCCTTTTTGTTTTTTTTTTGTTTTTTTTTCTTTCCTTCTCTCTTCTGTCTCCTTTCTGTCTCCTTTCTGTCTCCTTTTTGTCTCCTTTCTGTCTCTTTCTCTTTTTTTGTCTCTTTCTGTCTCTTTCTCTGTCTCCTCTTTCTCTCGCTATCTGTCTCTTCCTTTTTTGGTTTGTCTGCGTTACCATCATATTAGGGTTTAGGGTTTAGGGTTTAGGGTTTGTGTTTCAGCCGACAACCCCCCCAAGTAGTCCAGTGCTCAGTGTTTAGGGTTTAGGGTTTAGGGTTTAGGGTTTAGGGTTTAGGGTTTAGGGTTTAGGGTTTAGGGTTTGTGTTTTTAGGGGATGAGCCACGCAAAGAGAAGTGGTTAGTGCCTTTCTTTATTCTTCTTGCTTTTGTTTTGGGGGCCCTTATGACGGTCCTCATCATACACTGCGCTAACATGCGGTAAACCCTCGTAAACCCTAAACCCTCATAAACCCTAATAAACCCTAATAAACCATAAACACTAAACCCTAGATTGTAGAGATAAACACTGGTCCCCCTTTTTTTTTGAGGGTTTGTGTGTTCTGAATCTTTCTGTATCAATGCCACCCAACCCCTAAACCCTAAACCCTAAACCCTAAACCCTAATATATATGTGTATGTTTCTGGGGTGTATATACAGCTCCCAGCGAAAGAGAGAAGCTATAAGAGCCAAAGAAGCGGCCCCAGAGATATTCAACAATTCAGATACAGAGGCACCAACACCCCGCGATAGACACGGCATATGGGAAACACCGTGAGGGTTTAGGGTTTAGGGTTTAGGGTTTAGGGTTTAGGGGTTGG
>NW_013573516.1:3258-3830 GCF_000499745.2 Eimeria mitis
GGAGTGATACAGGATTTAGAGGGTTTACGGGGGGGTGCGGGGTGGTTTGGGGGATAGGGTTTAGAGGGTTTAGGGTTTAGGGTTTAGGGTTTGGGGGGGGTAGTAGGGTTTAGGGTTTAGGGGGTTCGGAGTAGGGTTTTAGGGTTTAGGGTTTTAGGGTTTAGGGTTTAGGGTTTAGGGTTTAGGAGGCTTGGGTGCGCGTCTTTGTGTTTTGCGTGCAGAGGAAAGGAGAAGCAGCAGCAAGAGGCTGCAGGTACAACACAAACCCTAAACCCTAAACCCTAAACCCTAAACCCTCGTTGTATTGAATCCACAGACAGGGTCTAGAGAAAAAGACAAAGATATAAAGGGTTTAGGGTTTAGGGTTTACGGTTTAGGGTTTAGGGTTTAGCAGAAGCAGCGCATGCAACAAACCCTGCATTCATTGCCTTGTTCTCTCCTCTAGGGTTTAGGGTTTAGGGTTTAGGGTTTAGGGTTTAGGGTTTGTGTTGTGTGTGTGTGTGCGTAGGAAGCCTCTTGGTGCCTGAGAACTCCTACTGAGGCTTTTATTACTTTATAATATATATATATAT
>NW_013573517.1:0-1066 GCF_000499745.2 Eimeria mitis
TATATATATATATATATATATATATATATATATATATATATATATATATATATATATATATATATGCTTTTTTGTATTTTTAAATATGTATACTTTATATATGCATGCACTTACTTGTGTTTAATAATATTTATTTATATTTTTTTATATCTATTTATATTTATTTGTATTTAATTATATTTATTTATATTTATTTATTTTTATTTATTTTTATTTATATTTAATTATACTTACTTATATTTATTTACACTTGATTATATTTATTTGTATTCAACAATATTAATTAATTTTGTTTATTTTATTTATATTTATTTATATTTAGCTATGGTTGTTTGTATTTATTTATATTTAGTTATATATGCTTGTATTTCTTTATATTTCTTTATATTTCTTTATATTTGTATTTATTTATATTTATATTTATTTATATTTATTTATATTTAGTTATATTTATTTGTATTTATTTATATTTAATTATATTTATTTGTATTTATTTATACTTATTGGATCGATGGAAGTAAACAAAAGCGCATAAAAAAACAAATAAAAATAAAAAATAAAATAAAATAAAAAATTTGGTTTTCTATTATAAACCCTAAACCCTAATTTTTTTTTTATTATTAATATAATAAACTAGTTTTATTTATTTTTATATATATAATAAATTAATTTTATTTATTTTTATATATATAATAAAATAAATTTATTTAATTTAATTTAAATTTATGCAAAAAACCGAAGAAAGTGAAATTTTATATAAAAAAGAAAATTAAAATATATAAAATAAAATAAATAAAATAAAATAAAATAAAATGAAAAAAAAAAAATAAATTAAATAAAATAAATTATCAAATAAAATAAAATAAAGTAAAATAAATAAAATAAAATAATTAATTAAAATATTTTTTATTAATATAGAGCTGCCTATACACCTGAATGCAGCATCTATTTCACCATCGGTTCAATACAAAAAATATAATTTATTTTATTTTATTTATTTTCATTTATTTATTTTATTTTATTTTATTTTTTTAATTTAATTTATTTAATTTAATTTATTTTAATT